>NW_028263384.1:5514300-5816956 GCF_051168715.1 Poecilia mexicana
AATCGAGTGGGCCGGTGTCTTCAACATGCTGAGGGACATCCTGGTGGTTAGGAGTTCTCATACTGGGTGCGCTGACTGGATCACACCAGTAGGGGGCGGAGCTTCTAGCACTGTTGATTAAAACCTAATCGACAGTGTCGACTGGTGGTTAGGAGTACTCATACTGGCTGTCCACAGGAGGAAGTGGACCTGACTGAACCAATAATGAGGACAGGGCCTGAAAAGTCCACACACACCTGCAGAGTTCTCCTGGTGAACGGGGTTCCCCTGGCAAACGGGGTTCTCCTGGCAAACGGGGTTCTGGTTCTCTGGGTGAAAAGGAGGCGTATTGGTGCGCCATTTGGGTATTGTCTTGCAGCCTGCTGACCACCAGCTGGTCTGACCAATTCTCTGGGAGACGTCCTAATGTTGACCATGTCCACGTTGTCCTGGCCTGTCTTCGGTCATGCGTCTATTGATGTCGGTGAGCTTCAGAACACTGGTGAAGAGTCCGACGCGGCTGGAGCGCGTCCACATCGTGGCATGAGTGAGATGGCGCACGTGATGCAAGGCGAGTGGGGGGGAGGCGGACATGGGGCACTGGATACAGAGTGTGGTCAGTCAAAACAGGAAACTGGCTACAACACTTACATGAGGCAGCGAGTCACTTCCTGCTGCGCAGCCGTTTGGATTGTCGTGGAAGGTCTGAGCTCTTTCTGCTGCGTTTCAGCGATGAAGTGCCCTCGCCCTCCGCGCCGCCATGCGCTGCGGCCACTGATGCACCGCTGCTCGCCAGCATTGGTGCGGATGCGCTGGTGGCGGCAGGCGCGGAGGACCGGGCCTCCCCCATGGCGGCAGCGGCGCTGCTGTCCATGAGTTCGCGCAGCTTGTGCTCCAGCTCAGCCAGCCGGGCGTTCTGCTCGCCCATCACCTGGCTCTGCTCCAGCAGCTTCTGCTCCTGGTCCTGCAGCTGCTTCTGCTGCTCCAGCTGCTTCACCCGCACCTCCTGCAGTTCCCGCCGCAGTGCCGTCATGGACGCCCCGTTCACCTTCACCTGCTGCTGCACCTTGGTCATCTCGGAGCGGGACGGCGTGTTCTTGGCCAGCAGCGACATGGTGGTCAGAGAGGTGGAGGGCCCAGCCACTGAGGAGACATGGCAGCCAATCAGAGTCGGTGCTTCACAACCAGGAGGAACATGCAGGTTAATCATAACATATTGCCGTGACAACGTATTATGAGACAGATAGCCTGTTGATGGATCAATCTCCTCCATCTCCTCCCTGAGCTACTATTGCCCGCTGAAGAAATGCACCACTCCAGATCACAAACATCCAATCGGTCAGGAGGAGTGTTTTAGTGCTGTCAATCAACCCCAGGTACCTGCTCCTGAATGTGCGGTGTAGAACAAAGACTTGCTGTTCCATGAAAAAACTTTTAACCACTGTCATCAGCGGCCATGCTAACTAGCCATTAGCACAGTGAGAAGGCATATGCGAGAGTGATTGACAGTGCTAAGACCCTCCACCTGGCTCTGATTGATTGTGTCTGATATAGAGCGGTGCATTTCTTCAGATGGCAATAGCATCTCAGGGAGAAGATCAATCTTTTCACAAATTACCTGCCTCATCAACTGTCCCGACAGTTAAAAAAAAAAAAAAAAAAACGTAAAAATTATATATTTTTTAATAAAAATTATATTCTGCAGTTTTAAAAATTTCAGTTTGGCTAACTTTTAGGAGCCACAAGGAACCAAAGGAAGCGAACCTGGTGCGGAACCGATGAGCCGTCCAGACAGATCGGTCCCAGGTAGCTTCTTCTTCAGGATTGGGACGATCTTCTCGTCAAAGTACTCCATGGCCATGGAGGAGATGTCCCTCAGCTCCTGGAGGACCTCGTGAGCCCGCTGGGGGGCCCTAGTGGAGTTCACATAGCGCAGCACGCGGTAGATTTCGTCTATCACCTGCCAACAGAAACATCACTGTCTGCTTATCTCAGCACAATGGCCATTTGTCATTTGGACTCCCAGGTACAGGAGAGAAGAGGACCGATCTGAACCTGAAGGCTACTTCCTGCAGAGGTTTAATCCAGAAAACACTGGGTAAACACCTTCAGCAGCTCTAAGAGCAAACAGGAAATGTCTCTGGCATTCAGCACACAGAGGAGGAAGTCTCATGCCAGAGAAAGGTGATCAAGCAGACTCTGAGACAGCATGGAGACAAGACTTGTCTGTCAATCAGCTGTACATGCAGCAGTGGTGCAGACAAAATGAAAATGTGTTTCTACAGAGTCCAAACAACCGTTAACAAAAGCAATAGCAATGTGACTGTTGCCAGATTTACCTTACAGGGGTAGTACTATGCATTTTACAGACACATAGTGTTATTTTGTAGCAGTGATTCTCAAACGTTTTCAGGCTGAGGACCACTTGACCCATTTAACAAACACTTGCACACCATCTAATTTGAAATGGTCTGGTCCAACCGGGCGTTTTGCACATCTGAGTGGTTGCCATAGGAGATGAAAGGATTCCTCAAACAAGCACAAAAACACTCAAGGTATATTTTTGATGAGGGAATAACACTGAAACATAAGGCGTAGCTCAAAATAGTCCATTTTGCATAATAGTTTTGCTATAAAATACATAGCCAGGCTAAATTTTGTCTGTTATAAAAGAATAACGTTTAAAAAACTCCCACAGTCAAAATGGACATCCTCAGTATCAACTGAACAGCTGAGGAGGCCTGTGTGTGTGTGTGTGAGAGTGTGCATGTGTATTGGCCAGCTCACCTTTCCGGGGATGAAGCAGCACAGGTTGGAGTCGACATACTTCATGAAGGTCATGTTGAGCAGAGAGAGGCGCGTTTCCACAGCAGCCAGGATGTCTGCGTGGCGGGCCAACGAATGGTTCCTCCTCTCTGACTCACGCCTGAACACATCAAGAGAACAGAGAACATTTAGAAACTACGCCAGACTGTCCCATCTATCCATGAGTCAGGAGGATTTTATGATTAAAGCGGGAACAGAGCCCAGCTTAGTCCAGGTTTCCTCAGGCTGGTTGAGTTCAGGTCACACCAAAATCCTACGTTCTGCCCCGTTTCACCCCAGAATCCCTGTCAGTCTGCAGTAGCTTTAGTCAGCCTGCAGGGGGATCTGGCCTAACAATCTCTTGCCATTATGATCGGTTCTGTTCCAAACTACTGAGGCCCCTGTTTGTTACATACACAGTTATATTGCCAATATGTCTTGTTCTTTCAAACAAGGATCTGGTGGGTTCTTTATCTTTTAACCCACATCCTCTTCAGTATTTTCCTCACATTGGAAACAAACTCACTTTTGAATGGCATCAGAATTATTACCATGGAATATTGTTACAACACAGATATTGCTGCCCAAATTACAGCAAGCCCTCTACACCTGCTCCATGAATTCTGGAGCTCTTGAGCTTCTGGCCACACACGGATGTTTTTACGGAGGTGTTTTACTAGTCATATCACAGGAGAACACACTCTATTCAGGAACAAGGAAGACGAATTAAAAAGAAAAGCAAACACACCCACCCACAGGCAACACAATACAAAAGGATTCCTTAACACACTCATAAACAGATGATGTGTTACTGGATATAGCTTCAGCCTGGCAGAGTTGAGCTAAGGGTTACGTTCTGATCTGATCCTCTGATAAACCCGAACTGGGGTTCATTACGCAGAAACATAACAGAAGGAGAAAAGAAACATTTTAAAAAGTCTCTTTTTATTAACACTGAAATTATGGAGTCACATATGGATGTTTCTGGAACCAAACCCAGTAATGTAACAGAGGTTCTTCTAGACTGGTGGTATCCAAACTTTTTGTTCTGGGATCCAAAACTGACACATTTAAATTGCTGGCAGGCCACAAAGTTCATTAAATTAAAAATGCAAAAAATAGCTTACTGTGATTTTTCTTCATTAAATTTGTACAGTCTCCTTTACAGATAAAGGAGACTGTTGTTTTATAAAAAAAAAAAAAAAAAGAAAAAATATTTTTGGTTCATTAAGTGTTTTCTGTTTTGTTGGCCAAACTTTTTAACATTCTTGACTTGTGGTCATGTTTCATGCAACCACACCTGACATTTCTGGCAGGGTAGGAGGGTGTCAATACTTTTGAGATATACCTACAAACATCTATATAGATATACAGATAACTGTCTAAAAAGTCTTCAACTACACAAACACATAAAACACTAAAATGTTACTATGTTGACTATCCTGTAAGTGGCGCTGGATCGATGCTACAACAACAACAACATGAAAGAAGCTTTATGAGCCTCCGGGCTTCAGAACGGCAGTCAGAACATTTCTATGGTGATTCTGCGGCAGCATGGCACTCACCTGGGCAGCTGAGCCTTCACCTGTCTCTGGCACAGGCTGTGGTAGCGCTCCACCTTCAGGAAGCCCTGGTTCAGCACACGCTGGCAGATCATGTCCATGCGCTTACACACCTACAGGAGACACGGCGCACACACACACACACACACACACACACACACACACACACACACACACACACACACACACACACACACACACACACATCACAGGTCAATATCTACATCATGCAGATCTAGGACATTCTCACTACGGTCCAGCAGTTCACTCCTGGAGAACCAGTTCAGAACACATACGCTCCAGTCAAAGCTAAATTACATCTTACTGCTACTCTCAACTTTAAAGTCTTCATGATCCAGACAACATAACTCCTGTAGCAGTCAGTATTGCAACACATCTCCAGAAGCCTCTGACTGAAGATTGTTGATGTTGATATCATGACATGCTAACAGTTCAATATTCCACAGCAATATGTCCTGGATGACTCCATCAGTTGTTGGTTGGCTCTGCTAATCCACCTTTGCTTTTGCGTCTCCTCTTTAAATCTGTTTAGTCTGAGCAGAAATTATTGATAACTATCATCAGGTTTTGCTTCCTGTTTTCTATGCAAACATAGTTTAATCCCGTGGTCAGTTCAAAGAGTGAAAAAGTGGGACACCTCTACCTGGGTAGTGACCCAGGTAAAGTCAGCAGCAATAGCAGGAAAACACCTGCTGCTCCTCCTCCTAACCTTCAACAATGTCTAAGTTCATCTTAAAACTCATGAATACTGACGAATCAATGAGGACATCTACCACCTGTGTGACCCTGCAGACCCGCTTCTCCAGGAGCCCCAACCTCTTGCTACTTCTCCCAGTAGCACCCAGCCAGGCCGAGGCCGGACCCCTCCCCAAGGTGTCCGGAGACACCCGGGGCCCCGCAGTGCTGGCTCCCAGCCCGCCGGAGGGACCGAAGCCTGTCCGGGGCTGGGGCTAGCTTAGCTCCGCAGCCCTCCAGCTGCCCTGTTGTGCTCTGCTTACCGAGCGCAGCATGCTGATCTCATCGTAGGACAGGAAGTTCAGGATGGTTTCGATAGCCACGATGGGCAGGCCCAGCAGTGGGTTATTCTGGTGCGGCTGCTCCTGGAGCGAGCTGGTCTGTCTGAGCGACACAACGTCCGGGTCCAGCGATCCAACACATCCATCAACTCTCTCCACGACGGCCGCCATTTTCTTTAGTTACTGAGGAGGCGGAAGTGACGCCTCTGGGGGGGGGGGGGGGAATGCGTGCCACTTCCGACGCTAATGTAGCGGTAGTTCCATAAACAATAAGTAATTACAGAAATTATTACATAAAGACACACAAGTGTCTGCATTAGCCTTCACAGAGCTCGGTCTACCCAGAGAGGCCTCCGTCACCCAGCCTCTCTGCTTTGCTGGGAACATTTTGTAGTTCTGCTCAGCTGTGACTACTCTTTTGCTGTTTCTGAATATTGATGTCAGTCAGTTTACGTCAGAATGACGTCACACCCATCTAAAATATTTCAAATGGATCTTTCCATGATGGACTTAATTCTCCATCAGATTGAAGTCAGGGTTTTTCCTGAGCCGCTCCAGAACATTTATATTACTTCCAGGGAGAAGAAAAATGTTGGTCATTAAAAGATCACAATCAGATCTATTGGCCAAGATTTTGTTTCCAAGCTCCAATCACAGTGTAGAAAATGGGAATTTATCAACTTCAGGAGAAACAAATTAGGATAAAGGAACAATGTAGACACAAATTTGCTGCCAATTGTTATTTTAGAAAGAAAGAAAAATATATTTTGTTTCAGCTGAATTTGTGTCACTGTAGACTAGAGCATCTGGTTGAAAGGTGACTCTAATAGGATCCCGGTGTGTGTCTGTGTGTGATTGTGGTGCTGCAGGATGAAGTTTAGTCCCAGGCTGACTGCATCATTCACTGTCCTGATTGCTCTGTAAACTGCAGGGATTCAGCACAGAAACCAATTGGTAAAGATTCTCCATCTACTGAAATCTGTTGGAAAGATGAATATTGAGTCTGAGTCTATTTCTTTTCTTTTTATTAAATCTGCAAAAACATTTGATCTTGAACTTAACAAGGTTAGAGAAAACATCAGTTTCTACATGAGACGCTAAGAGCAGTTACATAAACTGATGATGATCAATCCCTGCTGAGAAAAAGCTGAACTTCTGCTCATTGTTCTGTGATGCAGTCTCTATTTCTCTCTGTTGTCAAGAGAAATATATCATGCTGATGTATTTGAGATCATCAGGCTGATGATCTCATTAATCCTCCATGTTAAAGAAAAAAAAAACCTCAGAGTGAGTACATGGGGAAAATCTGAGTGTCCACTTCAGCCTGGAGGATATTTTCAGAGCAGACGTTGATGCCGTCAGATTGATCCGGACGCCGCGGTGCGTTCAGGAACCAAGTCAGTTCACTCCATGTCAACAGAGTTCATCTCATTGAGAAATGTCTGACACTTGGTCATAAGAACTTTGATGGCCTCTGTAACTAAAACGTCAGGAGGCATGATACCCGTCGACTCCACGGTGACTAGAAAAGGAAAGAGTAGATCTGGATTAGCACTTCTGAATAAAACACTGCTGTTAACGTGGGAACTCTATCAAACAGGCCCTAATCCAGTATAATCTAAAGAAAATAGGATTGATTCATCACCTGCTACTACCTAAGCTGATCTCATTACAGATGATGTTACAAAGAGGATGTTCCCTCCCACATCAATCTGATCTGATGGAGCAATGCACTTAAACAGAAAGATATCAAACAATCAGCAAAAAAAAAAAAAAAAACTAAACAAAACAGCAGTGACTCAGGTTTTAAAGGGATAAACTAGAATATTTTAAGTTCTACAAAGAACATCAGCAGTGGTTTCCTAGGTGGAAATCATATCACAGTGAATCTGTAGAGAAGAAACTCTGGTAACACTTTATTTGAAGGGGGGGTGAATAAGACTGTCATGACACCGTCATTAACATGACATAACACATGTCATGAACATGAATAAGCCTTCATGAATATTTATGACTGTTGTCATAAAGCGTCATTCGGTAAATTATGACACTTTTAATACAAAGTTGACATTATTCAAAATGTCTTTGTTATGACAACTTGACATTAACCAAGAAATCATTACTGATATAAATTTGTTATAAAAGTATTACTGATTGCACTTTAAAAATTAGGTAACTTTATGTTATTAAAGGTAAAGTTTAAACAGTAATGATTTATTGGTTAATGTCAAGTTGTCATAACAAAGACATTTTGAATAATGTCAACTTTGTATTAAAAGTGTCATAATTTACCGAATGACGCTTTATGACAACAGTCATAAATATTCATGAAGGCTTATTCATGACAGGTGTTATGTCATGTTTATGACAGTGTCATGACAGTCTTATTCACCCCCCTTCAAATAAAGTGTTACCGAAACTCTCAGAAGGTGGAAGGAATAGCAGGTCAGTTCAGTTTGTTTCAGCAGATTTGAGCTTTTTAAACCAAGTCAAAGTGAAAATGTTTCCATTTGTAGTACACAGCACCAGATCTGCTGATATTCTTCTGTTCTTTGGCACAAACTCACTGGAATATGGCCACGTCCTACTATTGCTAATGGGACTATGACTGGAAAGAACTTCAAAGAACAATGTCTCCTTGAACTGGTAAGTCAAGAGGTTTAGGGCATCACCTGGTGGCCACTGGTGAGACTTCTAGGTAAATCGATATGAATCTATGTTTTTAAAGGGGCAGAAGTATGTGTTTTCAAGGCACAATGCCACTTTATAGCACAATCAAGTACATACCATTGTTATAAAAATTATATATAAGTGCCATAAATATCAAGTACAACTAAAAAGAGAAATTAGATTTTGTAAATTAACACCTTGAAATTGGGACTGTCTCTTTAAGAAATTGCTGCCCTTTCTAAAACTCCACCTTCAGGAAGTCAGTGCAAGATGGCTTCTCTATTAATCTTTTAAAGTTTTTACCAGTGTTGCACTGCTGAGAAGTAGCTCATTTAAGTAGCTCAGCAGATACACAGTTCCACTAGGTGTTTGCCAATTGCTAGTCTGAAGAAAATGAGTGGGGGAGTCACTGGGGAGGGCTGATCTGTGAGGAGGAGGCTCCGCCTGGGGACTGCAGCTCAGAGGAGGAGCAGTGTGGAAAAGTCAGAGCTTAGTAAGAGCAAGTGTTTGGGCATTTCTGAATGGTTGCCGTGGAGATTAAAGGATTTCTCAAACATGCATGAAAGAATCAAGGCAACAGTCTAGGTATGTTTTTGACGAGGGAATAATATGACGCAAGTTTTAAAAAATTAAATTTTACCTACTACTGCTCCTTTAAATTAATGAACAGAGCAGATGTTAGTCAGTGATGATCTAATATATTCATACGTTGAGTGTAAATTTATCATTTCTAGATTTTCTTTACAAACTTCCAAGTCGGCCTTGATTTCTAAACAGACCAGAACTACACAGGTCAGGTTAGCAAACAGTTAATAATTCTGTCTCATAAGCAGCTGCCTGTTCTCAGAGCAGCTACACATCAGTGGCAGTTTTTACAGACATACAGATGAAATGGTCTCGAACTCTTCCCAGCTTCACGCAGTTCTTCAGATCGTTGTGTCGGAGGACCTCTCTGCTGCACGTGTCCAGTCGGCTATTCACAACCTTGGCAACCTTTCTTCCTGAGATCCACAAACCAAAAATACCATTACTATTTAGAAAGTTTCTGGTTTTATTGTTGAGCGTTTTTTCCTCCTTCCTCACCCCGGACATCTTCTAGGTCTATGACGCCCCGTGAGAAGCAGCGCTTCAGGCGCTCTGCCTTCTCACCCTCCACCGGCTCCAGCAGGGTGATCTCTGGGAGGAGGCGGTAACTGGCCGTCGCCACAGGAGAGAACTTAGCATGATCCTTACCTGAAACCACAACCACACACTGTCAGGGTCGCCTCAGTCTACGACCTTAACCATGTTAACTTAAGTTGTTATAAAAATGTTACACATATCCACATGAGTTAAAAGATATTTTGTAATTCTTTGACAAAATCTTTGTAATTTCAACATGAAATTACAAAAGACTTTGTAATTTCATGTTGAGTCCTGAAATGACTTTTTGTTGACACTTGACAAAATATGAATAGAATGGGTTTGAATTAGTTTGTATAAATGTTTTATTTCAGAGGCTATTTGTACAGGACCATGCAGCTTATGTGATCATTGGTTACCATGGTGAAAGATCCCCCTTGTCCTAAAGAAGACAACTGACTTATGTAAACAATTCAATAACTTCTGGATGAATTTTCATGCCTGGGCAAAGCTCAGAGGAAAAGAACCAATCCCTGTCCCTACATGACATGACTGTGTATATTTAACACATCCATGCCTGTATGATCTTACCAATTCCTTTGACACAGTGCATGGTGATGTCCAGCTCCTGTCCAGGTCGCAGCTGTGCTATCAGAATGTCATCATGCACGGGGCGAATGCAGGAGTCGGCAAACACATCCGCCTGGTTGCCGATGGGGACCCACTCTATGTGTTTGGAATAAACTGTGAAAAGGAATATAGGAGTAGACACAGGAAATAACATTAGGACTTTATTTTGTCTCAAGGAGACAAAGGGACAAAGGGGACAGAAAGACATCCATCCTGATTTTGTTACAGCTGCTGGACCTGCAGGTAAAGCAAGTTGGTTACAATCATAGTCATTCCTTCCAACTGAAATGAGACAGAAATGTACTAGTAAATGTGTGATTGTCACTTTTTCTGATGTCACAAGTCTGATCTTATCTCGTTTTTTGGTGGAGGGGTGAGGGGGTGATGAGAACTCTGCCTTGGACTCACCCATGTGGTTGAGATAGAGCTCTCGGGGGTCCGAGGAATCCTTGCTGGCTCGGGGGTTTCTGCTGCATTTGATCTTCAGCTGGAGTTGAATGGTGTCTATTTCTGAAGCTTCTTCTTCCGCAGATTCTTCACCTGAAGGTTACAGAACAACACAACAGTCAGCAGTTTGTTTAACTGGACAGCAGCTTCTTTTATACACCGCATGTAGTGTTATCAGAATATGTATCAATGCTAATTAACCTGTGTATTATTGTGTTAAATGGTGATGAGTGGAGAACAAAATACAACCTGAAAAAATTATTTTTTTTTATATTTACAATGTTTATTATGTACACTAATGATGCACAAAAAATCTTAATGTAGATTAACAAATCTATTTTTATTGCACTGATTTAATCTAGCACTAAAATGAATAATCTAACACCATTTATTCAGTAGGGAAATAAATCCAATGTTAAGAAATTATTGCTTTAACAAAGTCAGTTGAGGCACAAACATCAGTACCTCCAATAATTAAAAATAAATGCAAAAAAGAAAATGTTGCTTTTCTTTTTTTAATTATTGCCTTTTTTAAGACTTTGTAGTTGGTGTTTAGGTATCAATCTTCCAGTCTTCCAAAAATGCATAACTATCAAGTAATATTTTCAAATTTCTTGTCAACTTTAAATATTTTTTAACTCAAAAACATAGCAACCGTCTGGACAAATGACTGCCCTGGCGCCCCGAGCATAGGGCTTAGCAAGTTTTCTGGGGGAAAACCCTGATTGGTGTGCAGCTGTCCAAATCAAATACCCCAGGTCAGATCAGCATAATGGGTAATGCAGTTCACTACCATCTCTCAAGGATTGATTTAGTTGCTTTCACCTGTATTCTTGAACTCAAACAGACGAGGGTCTGCTTTGATGGGGATGAGGCCCAGCCTGTGGGCCAGAACTTCATCCTGGACTATAGATGTGTTGTTATAGATGAACACTTTCTCTATAGCCATTGTGGGCACCTGGAAGCAAAAATAAACGTTTCAGACATGGTTCATTAAAGAAAAAAAAATTAAATCAATATAAAAATACACTCGATATATTTGAATGTAATGGTTTAGTATTTGGTTGACATTTGGGCTGCTAGTTGGTTGTCTTCCATATTCCCAGCCTGTTGGCTGCTCTTTAGGCTAGTTTCTGCTTCTAATCATTAGAGAAACAGGTTTATTTCCTGAGATATTTAACATTGAATTTTCATTTTTTTAAGCCATAAAAGGCACCTAAACTTTGGGAAATACCTGTGTTCTTCATATTCTCAACAGACTTAGTGTGAATCACAATAAAGTAGTTTATCATCAAATGCCACCAAATATTCAAACTCCTCATTCAGAGATAATGCTTTATTTGTTGCCTTTTTTAAGCAAAGTGATTTATTCTTGTAAAGTGTCAATAGACTGATTGAAAAGAAGGAATGTGACCTCTGCCAGTAAGATTCTCCTGAAGCCGTTAGCAATGGCAGCATCGATCCCCACCATGTCAAACTCCATGCTGTTCTCATCCAGATGCACTACATCAATCCGGAAATTCTGCAGACGAACAGGGGGAGAAGCAATAGCCGACACTAAGAACAACTATTCTGAACACCAGCAGCTCTGAGGATAAAAGCTCTGAAAGCAAAAGGTTTAAAACATGGGATTTATTTTACAGACCATAAAACTCACCTTCTGAAATCGCTTCATGTCCCAGGTGTCATCAAAGCCTGGGTAGTTTCCAGGAAAATCTGTTGTGTGAACCTGACATAAATTGAGATTCATTATAATATTTTTAATAATAATCATAGAAATTGTGTTTTATTCAATACAAAAATTACAAATGAGAAGTGAGATACAACAGTGAAAGACATACTATTCTCAGTAATGAGGGATGTACAAGGTTTCCCCCAGAAAACTTGCTAAGCCTGATGGTTGTGTGCTGGAACAGTCATTCATCCAACAGCCTGCTGTGTTTTTCAGTTAAAAAATGTTTAAAGTTTACAAGAAATTTGAAAATATCACTGGATAATTATGAGTTATTGAAAGATTAATACCTGAACACCAACAATAAAGTCTGAAAAAATGCAAACATTTTAAATACATAAATACATAAGCAACGCTTAGCCTGGTGGGGCACAAGTAAAGTCTGGTGACCAGCCAGGCTTATTATACACTGAGGGAAATCCTGGATGTAGGAGATATGAAGATGGTGGTGGCAAATATTGTTCATGAACAATTTTCAGACTTTTTTTTTTTTGCGGGTTTTTAACCTACAAATTAAAAATGATAAAGTACTCTATTTTAAAGTTCTGTCATCGTCACCTCATCAGTATATTAGTGTCAACTGTAAACTCCAGCATGTCATCGAGTAACAGGAATCAATATTAAATGAAATCATGTTTGAATTTCAAACCTAACCCGCACTGAATCAGGCAGAAAAGCATGACAACTTCCAAACCACTTACTGAAACTTTACTCAATAAGAAAGAGATAAATATTCGTATGTAAAATACAATTTTTAAACTACAAATGTACTCATTTTACACTGGAGACTCAAACGGCTTCACTGGAAGAAAAAGGTTTGAGCGGAGTGCCTTGAATCTCAAACCTATAGTTCCTCGTTAACTGAAGGATCAACAGCGGCTTAATATAATAATTAAACATGTGGTGAAGTTTAATGGCAACACAAATATTTCCCAAAATATTTATGGCGTCTAGTGATGTTTAGTCAAGCTTGACATATTTTAGAATGTCCAGCGGTTTTATTCACTGCTGATATTATTGTTGAGTGTGGTAACTTTGTTGACATCCTGTATGTGGATCGTGCCTTCACATATCTAGTTCTTTTTGTGGGACATAAAGAACTGAACACATTCTATCTATTAAAACCACCACTAGTTATACGTAGCAGAATAAATGTTAGATTTTACTTAACTCGTGTTTATGGGAGGGCACAGTTTAACACCGATGCTCTGTGTTTCTAATGGTTGTCTCTAACTGACCGGAGTACCAGCTGCAGCAGCACACCGGAGCCGCTCAAACTCATACATTACATAACCACACGCCATACATCTACATACAGTACACAGAGAAACAAGAATGTTGTTGCCATAGTTATAGAAACAACTTACATTCTTTACACCAAATTCTCCCAAGATTACCCGGCTGCGAATTTCCTCCACGTTACTCATGGGCGCAGCCATTTTGCTCTGTCGTCTTCTTCGTCTACAAAGAAGTCGTAGAGACAAAACATTGCTGCCCCCATGTGTCCAACTAGCTGTGCTGGACGTCACCGACCAATGCAGAAAACACAGAAGTCTAAACAAAGGCTTCTTTTTTTCATTATTGAACCTTCAGGACAATAATCCCATTTATCTTCTTAATTTCTCCCATATTTTTGGTGGAGATATGTCCTTTACAATGTATGTTTCATTTTGAGTGCCGTCTATGTTCTGTTTGAATCGTTAATAAATCTTATAAAAAATAAAGAATCTATCAATATGGCGATAGGATAGGGTTTCAAGTATGCCTTGAGGTTTGTGACATCTGATCCGGAGGTTCGTTGCAGGTCTCTTTGGATCATGTTAAAAGGTCACCTTAAAGAGCAGAAGGAAACCGCAGTTCCCCCATAACCCTCTATAACCTTCAACCCCGCCCACTGCTTCATTTTTGTGTGTTGGTTTTCAAAATAAAAGCGCGATGAGCCGTGCTGCTTCATGGGTTGTACATCAAAATATGTGGGGCTGGGGGGTGGTTTGCATCAGGCACTATTGACATTCAGATCATCTGGTTGTAAGAGCAGAAAGAGTTCGGGGGTTGCTGGGGGTAATTATATTTACACATATACGTATAGAATTTAGAAAGACTTAAAACTGTTCAAAGAGTAGAATTCTGCAAGTGACTAAATAGAAGGAATCAAAGCCGACTAGACAGCCAAGAAAAAGAGAATGTTTGAAGACTGCTTCATTAGTCACAGTTTAAGACTGATGACTTGCAGGTCAGGGCAACACAGAGACAGACAGGACAAACAACCATGTATACACTCACACCTAGGGTAGGAGACTTTGGAGAGACCAATTAACCAGACGGTCATGTTTTTGGACTATGGGAGGAAGTACCCAGAGAGAACATGCAAACTCCATGCAGAAAGACCCCAGGCCAGGAATCAAACCCAGGACCTTCTTGCTGAAAGGCAACAGTGCTACCAACTGCACCACTGTACAAAGTACAGTGGAATAAAATCAGACAGAGTCCAAGAATAACGTTTTTGATTTTTATATTAAAAGTTCAGATATATTCCTAAGTGTGTGATAAAGCATAATATACATACTGATTAGAACCCAAACACACATAAAGATGCATCATCTTGAGGCATTACTCACTAAACAGAGCATAGAAACTACAACACAATAACAAACACATATCAGCTGGAGACTAGTTAGTAATTAAATATGTTATGCTAGCAAATTGCCACTTATGCCTTAGGGAAATACTGCTGCTAAGCCAACAAAAGACATACATACAGAAATTTGGCGACAATTTTGTCTTTACTCAACCTTGTATGGATGGTCCAGCTATATCTGTAAATGTCCCACAGAACTTTGGGTGACAGCACAACCTGCCTGACTCCAGCAAAAATATCTCCACGGTTCAATCCAAGGGTAAGAAAGAACTGATAGATGAGACATTTTCTCATCTCCTTATCTGCTAATTGAAATCAAAATGCTATGTTATAACAGTAAAAGGTATGTTTAAACATAAAACCTGATACTGGGGGAACAGTATCTGATGGGGAAACGCGAAGCGACTTAACAGCTGCTCTTTTAAAATTTATTTTTATTTTACACATGCGAACTTAGTTTCAAAGAACCTAGCGACGTGGCGAGGGCATTACACCTTTTCGATGTGTACCGTTACTGTGTAAACAAAGATTGTAATTAGAATATTTTCATGTAAATGTGTTAATAGAAATAAGGGGGTTGGGGCAATTTTCGTTGGATCATTGTCTTCATCTCAACCAAAAAGTATGGCATTCCAATATTACAGTTTATCTGCTCAGGTCAATACCATTTTCAAATCGCAAGCAGAACATGCGGGCTCTTTTGCATAATTCATCTGGGCAATTATGAACCTGTCGTAAACCATCTGCTTGCAAAGCCCGCTCACTTAGAGGAATGACATGATTGGTTGGTTTGACAAACCAATCACTGAGCCGAGAAAGCCTACTTGTCTGCCTAGCAACAGAGCGGAATGAAGTCTGACAGGATGAAAACTGGTTGATTTCAAATAAATCTGGAAATTTCAACACTTAGTGAGAGACTGGCTTATTTCTTTAGAACAAATGTCTTCAATGTCGCGACGGTTCTGGAGAGGGTCGTCAGATCTCTTGTTAATTAGACATGTTCTATTTTAATTCAAAAGATGTAATTTAAGACACATTAACATGATTTGAACATGAAATAATTTAGTCATGAGGCATAAAATAATGTATTCCAGTCAGAAATGCAAAATAATGTTAATTATGTTAAAAAAATCTGTATTTTATGCAAAATAACAATTTGGTCATGGCAGTGTCATTATTAGGCCATTACTTTTGTATTCGAATATTTGGTTTAAAATAAAAATGTGGAATAAAGAAGAAGAGCATTATGTGTATTGAATGCACAACAATAATAGCAATTTATCAGCCTCATTGTTAGAAATTATAAAATGAACTGAAAAAAGTATTCGAAATGTATCAGTGAGCTTGAAAATGCTGAAATAAAGAAGAGAACACCCCCCCACAAAACCGCACTAAGATGATAATGAAGCACACATTTATGATACATGAAATTCCTTCTGTATAAACATAGAAGAAGAAAAAATAAGTCGAAAACAATAACATTTAATAAACAAAGGGTGGCGAAACATATTGTGTTATTTTCTAAGGAGGTTCTAAGTTTCTGGATGAAGTTTAACTCCGCATAAAGCCTCCTCTCCTTTCCTCTCCTCTTTTCAGCATCACTCTGTGTGAATGTAGGTTACAGGGTTTAGCTGGCAGCCGGAAGCTGGGATCAGCTGATGGAGGAAGAGCTGAAAAAAAAGGTGAGCCATCTTCCCCCGGCAGACGGATACGGACTCGGAGCTTTCGCGAAAGACCTACTAGAAAAATAAGAAGGATGTCGGTGTCATTCGAAGGCGACAGACGGGTTTTAAAAGGCCAGGACAACCAGAGGAAACCGTGCAGGAATTAGGAAGGAGCAGTTCTGACAGAGGAATATAGCTGCTGTTAACGTTCGACACAAAAGCCTCTAACAGCATTAACAAAGGACGGAAAACCAGAAGGGATTAATATCGAAATATGGAGCAGATGTAAGCTGTTTAAATACAGGAGAACGGCTACACGAAGACGCTTCCGGTCGCTGCAGTTCACAGAGTGCAGCAGAAGCCTAGCCTGTAAACAAACAGCTAGCTTTAGTTAGCCGACTGCTGGTTAGCACTCAGCTGCTAATGTACACAGCTAATATACGGTAGCAGGACTGAAGTACAGAAAACCGAGATAAACGGAAACAAACTGCTGCCAACTAAATTTAGTCTCTCTGTTGCTGTCTCGAGCGGGTGGTGTTAGTTTATGGTATCCATGTATGCATTTATTATAGTGACATTAGCGTTTAAGCTAACGCGTACAGTTATTTTCTATGTAATAAGAACTGAGCGTTAAACGCGACACAGCATTGGGCTGATTTAGCCTTAACACATCATAATTAAGTAATTAGTCATGACACTTGTGATTGACATGAACCGGGATGTTTTCTGTTAGCACGGTGCAGCTGATAGGATGAAAGGAGATGGGGATGAAGGAAAACAACTTTCTGATTCCCTGAGAATGAAATTATAGATTTGTCCCTGCTGAAGGTTGGAAAGCTTCCTTAAGAGTAAGACATCACTACTGCAGAGTGTGAACTGACATCGCTGGTGTCATGAAATTGTTGGCCTTTTAAGGCAGCAATTTTTAGTAGTCAGCCAGACCTGGAGTGCAGTTAAATGCAGCCTTGGTCTTTAGGTAGAAGGTAGAACTTTAATTGACATACAGACACATTGTCAGTATAGGTTTCTTTTTTTTTTTTTTTTTTTTTGTTGTTGTTGTTGTTGTTGTTGTTGTAAATACATTTTAGTTTGATAGCTCGAGCACAACTTAGATAGTGTTTCTGTCATGTAGCTATGCTTGGGGCCAAGTGGTAACCTGCCAGGCTGTGTTTTGGACGCTCTCTCCCTGACCCCGACCCTGACCCTGACCCCTCCAGTTCTGAAACTTCCTGGAATTTGCGCCTCTGCCCTCTGGACTTCCTGCAACGCGAAGCCACAACCGTCTAGATTCTAAAATCATCCAGAAAAGTTGATGTGATGGAACTGATGTTTGCTGAGTGGGAGGATGGGGAGAGGTTCTCCTTTGAAGACTCAGACAGGTTCGAGGAAGACTCCCTGTGCTCCTTCATCTCCGAGGCCGAGAGCCTCTGCCAGAACTGGAGAGGATGGAGGAAGCAGTCCGCTGGGCCCAACTCCCCGACCGTCAAGATTAAAGGTTGGACAAACTGTATCGATGTTACAAAATGTTGATGAGCAGTATTAATTACTTTTTTTTTCAGGTAACGTTATGACTGTGACTAGCCCTCTTGGAAAGTAGTCCCAATCATAATGCGCTTCACATGAAGAAATATGCATCATTGAACTGAACACACTAACTGCATTCAATCATAGTTTCAAATGCATTGATGTTTATTGATACTCATTGAACAAGTAATACTAAAAATAATAAAACTTACAATCCCCACAATACGGACAGTTTTAAACATCACGTTATTAGTCCCAGAAGTGAAATTGTGCATGTGAGCCATCCATGTTTACGTCCATCTTATTGCTACTTGTGTGTGCGTGCGTGTGTGTGTTTCTGGAGGCAGCGGGGTCAGCCATGTGATATTCACGGCCATATGAGATTTGTTTGGGGCATTCAGTCGAAGCAGGTGCTGAAAGTTTTATAAAATATGATATTTAAACATCGACTATTGACCATAACGTCAGTATTAAAATTTGACATTGCTATGGACCCAGTTTTTCATATGCCTTGAACAGAAAATGTTTTAATCCATTTTGGAAAAAGGTTGTAACATTATATACAATGTGGAAAAAAATGAATATGCTATATAGGACTGGACGTTATATCGCAGATGTAAGGCCATCACATTATCGGTGTGTATCAGATTAATATTTAGGCCTGTTACGGTAACAGATTTTGCTGGACGATATATTGTTCCAGAAGTTATTGCGATAAATGATAATGTTGTTTTGAGACCATTTTTAAGTAATATGATGGTAGAGACAAAATAATAATGCAAGAACACACTCTAAAAGATCAATAAACTTTAAATTCTAATGAACATTTAACACTGGAACTGGAAGACATTTTAAATATCCAAAATAAATAAACAAAACAACAAATAAAATGAATTTTGAAGTCTTTGTAATCAAAATTGTCCTTAAAAAAACAACTAGTTAATACCAAAACACCAAACTGAAGACTTTTATATTCCAGTTTTTGGTAGAAAGAGAGTCAAAAAGAGAGAAACGATAAATCATGCCAATGGAAATAATTGAGTTTGTTTTAATTTATCATGCGATTAATTGATTTATTGATTATTGTGACAGGCCTATTAATGTTGCTAAGGCCATGCTTAGAGTGCAGTAACTTATCATCAGCTTACATGCCCATGTAATATTCAGTTTGTTGAATCTTTAGAAGCTCACACCTGCCACAGAGGCAGGAACCAAGATGCTGAAGTCTACAGAGTGTTGGAATCAGAAATGAGGAGACGAATGAAATGAATACATGTAATGTAACTGATATCATAATCAGAATATTTACCAGCAATATTGGCTCCTCTTTTAAGCTCTGTTTATGTCTGTGTGCTTGCTAATGCCACCTAAATCTTACATTTCATTTTAATCCTGGCAAAAAATATACTTTTAGTTTTTATAGTTATGTTGATTTTGATTTAGAAATGCCTCTATACATGTTTTCATGCTACATGATTATTAATACGCTTTTAGTTGGAGGCTAACATCTAACGTAGTAGCAGTTCTTAATGATGGTTGTTGGAATAGAGCCCCCTGTTGTGTCCTCTGATAAAGTTTGAATGTTACACACTCTGTGTGTGTTTGGCGATGATAAAACCTTCTGTGGCAAAATTTGACCTGCTTAGCAAAAACTATTTGGATGAAAACTTGCCTTTTGCTTTCTTGTTGAATGTAGTTGTAAAGGTTTCTGTCCAGGAGGGTCTTTGATGTGATTAATTTATACTCTGAAGTTGGACTTGTTGAACTGAGTTGCGAATGCCGTCTGAAGAAGGAATTCAGGCTTGGAAAGTAGAAGGATCTAATATGGCTGACAGGTTCAGAAAAGAACGGTTTGTTACTCATAAAACCACATGGTGCTGTACAGCCTCTGTTAGTGAACATTTCAGTGCTTCAGCGTTCAGAAATATGTTGTTTTTGGTCGATATTATTCTTAGTAGTAGCAGTTGGCCAGGTCTCTGAGAACAGCAGGTAGCAAAACAAACTGGAAATATTTAAAGAGGGTGTCAGATGTCCAGGGTTCTACTATAGAGACCAATTAAATAAAGATACTCATAACTATGTCCACTGCCACGCATTCCAATCTGGTCTCAAAGCAGTAAAAACAGAGCTTTTAATGAGACCAGAAGTAAAGTTCTTCTCAGACTGACTGTGCTAAGCTGTTCTGCCCTGAACAAGCAGCAGCTGCCTTTATAGCACTTTATCAAATTGATACATCAGCCCAACAGAACCCTGCTGCTGCTGCTGCTGCTGCTGCTGCTGCTGCTGCTTTCTGTGTTAGGAATGTCAACAACAATGGATCTGTCTTTGAGTTGGTCAACATCATAAAGATAACAGTGTTTTAGGAGAAACTTTAGTCTAGAACTGCTCTGACTTTTTCTTTTTTGTCACATCACTTTTACAGATTTAATTCTTGTCCAAACTTGCGATCTTTAAGGTTTTGCTGTAGTAGGGTGGAAAAAAGTAGGGGTCCACGGGTTGCAGGTTCTCGACCGATAGGCTATTACGATCTAAAAAGCCTGGTAATTTCTAAAATGCTTGACCCGCTAATTCTGATTTAGGCTGATACTGATTTTTTTTTTTTTTTGGTCTGAAATGTCGCTAAATATTGCAAGAAAGTTGCTGAGTCGATAACATTAGGATGACTGTTGTTTTTGTATTTGTACCACCAATGCATTCCACCCACAACAGTTACCTACATCTCCCAGAATGCAGTTCAGCTCTCTAGTTTGTGCTGATGTTTAACCTGCACCTGCTGCTGTCCAGCATGTTCTAAACAGAACTATTGAATCAGTCGTCGTGTTGAACTGATGACTCAGGACTTGGATGTTGAAACCAGAAGAATTATTTTCACTGAATGGAAAATAATTCGACCGTTTTTTTCCCCCCTCACTTTTTGAAGTTTCACGTTATTTACCAAAATTATTTGCTAAATGCTCCAATAATGAGAGGAAGAATATGTCAGATATTTATTAGTGTCTTCAAAATCTTACATTTACAGAATGATTACTATCCCTCTTTATGACACCACAATGGTGTTCCCAGTGGGGTTTTTTTTCCAGTCCAATGGACTGGGAAAAACACAGAACGTCTGTAGTTATGGGTAGTTTCTTCAGCAGCAATGGCACTTACAGATGGCACAAAGTTGCTAAGGTGTCACCCACCACCAGTGTCTTTTACCCTTTAGAATAGAGAATGTTTACATAGTTTTTACTGTGTCCTCTACACTCCCTTCCACACCTTTTTTTGTTATTAAATGAGTTAGTTTAATCAGAATGTAAGGTTTCCCCTACAAAACTTCCTAAGCCCAGTGGTTGGGTGTTAGGGCAGTCATTCATGTCATGTTTTGGAGTTAAAAAATGTTGAAAATTTGAAAATATCGCTTGATAATCATGTGAAGATTAATACCTGAACTATAAAACTATAAAATCTATAAACTATAAAATCTTAAAAAATGCAAACATTTTAAAAAGGCTTAATTAAATAAGCAGTGCTTAGCCTGGTGGCGCACAAGTAAAGCCTGGTGGCCCGCCAGACTTATAATACACTGCAGGAAACTCTGAGTATGAAATATAAAAGTCTGTGATTTGCAAGTCAAAGTTATTAAAACCCCATTCTATATGGGTGGGTCAGATTAAATTATAAATAAATAATTTTTATTAGGGGTGCACCGATTTATCAACCAGCCAGTTTCCTTAATTTTGTCAGATCAGTGATCAGCCAATACTTACATGTGAAATCAATCTTATCAACCTCAGCAAATGTCTAAAAAATCAACCACTATCCTGCTCTCCTGTCAGAGAGGTTTGACTGACAGACCGAGCCACCAGGTCATGTCTGCATGTTTGCAGTTAACAATAATCACTCCACTGTTGCCAACTCAGTGACTTTCTTGCTATATTTAGCAACATTTCAGACAAAAAAATGGTATCAGCCAAAATCGGAATCAGAATTTGACTAACAAATAGCTGTCCATACATTATGGGATTAAAGAAGAAGCTGAATGTGAACGGGTCCAGACAGGGATTTATTCCACTGAAGTTCCAGCATCCTTCAACTGGATGAGAAGTTGCTGATTCAGTGTGTGTTGACTGTCTTCTTTTGTTCTGTGTCATTCCTCAGACGGCCAGGTGACTCCCCTGGTGGAATTATCGGCAAAGCAGGTAGCTTTCCACATCCCGTTCGAGGTGGTGGAGAAGGTGTACCCCCCCGTCCCGGAGCAACTCCAGCTCCGCATCGCCTTCTGGAGCTTCCCAGAGAATGAGGAGGATATCAGGTGAGAGACAATTGATAACTAACTAATCAGATTAGCTCAATAAATTCCAGTCTGGTGACTGATATTATTTTAAGGGCAGTTTGGCTTACAGAGACTTCACAATCCATTTTATTTATGGTTTTGGTTGTGTGTGTGTGGTTTATGTTTATTTTCTTTTTATTGTTTTTGGTTGGTGTGTTTTATTTTGGATGTTTACAAATGTGACTAGATAGACCTATCGCATTAAGCAATAAGTCAGTTAATCAAATGATAAATTAAAATGACCTCAGTGATTTCCATTTACATGATTTATTGTTTTTCTGGATAACGAAAGTCTTCAGTCTGATACGTTGGTCTTGACTAGCTTTTTTTTTTTTTAAATGAAATTTTGTTTACGTGGACTTTATAATTTATTTTCTTTGTTGTTTCCGTTGTTTTGTTTATTTATTTTGGATATTTAAAATGTCCTCCAGCTCCAGTGTTAAATGTTCATTAGAATTTAAAGTTTATCTTGGAGGATGTGTTCTTGCATTATTATGCGTTAACCATTACACTACTTGAAAAATGATCTCAAAACTACAAGATTATCATATACCGCAACAACTTCTGGGAAAATTTGTCGTCCAGCAATATTTATCGTAATGTCACAATAACAAATTAGGCTAACTCCCTGTGAGAGATTTACTGACTCCTGTGATGAAGTGGAAGAAAGTTTTCCATCAGATTTTAGAAGAAGGAATGAGAAGTGACTGAGTTTGCGTTAACGTGGTTGCAGGTTGTATTCCTGCCTGGCTAACGGCAGTCCAGATGAGTTCCAGCGTGGAGAGCAGCTGTACAGGATCAGAGCCGTCAAAGACCCCCTTCAGATCGGTACGTCCAGCCACTCGATTCAGGCCTGTCCTCAACCGAGTTTAGCTATAAAAAACAGACTACAGAATTCTGCTCTTTGTGTTAAAGTCAACCTCGGCATTGTAACTTCATTCATAGTAGAAGATTTTGAGTTGTTTTATCTGGAGAGTAGGATGCTCATTTATATTTGCTGCACAAATGAAGTAGAAGTGTGTCTCTGTCTGTCTCCAGGCTTCCATCTCAGCGCTACTGTAGTGTCCAGTCAGTCTGGTCAGTCTAAAGCAGCCTACAACGTGGCCGTCATGTTTGACCGCTGCCGCATCACTTCCTGCAGCTGTACCTGTGGCGCCGGGGCAAAATGGTGTGCCCATGTAGTCGCTCTCTGCCTTTTCAGAATACACAATGTGAGTTTGTTTTCTCTACAGGAATCCTTTCAGTTTTGAACTCTAATGAACTAAATTAAGAAAAAAATGTCTCAATATATATTAAACTATCTTAAAATGGATTGGTGCAGAGGATTAATAGATAAGTGAAAGCTGTGATAGACTGAGAGAGCCGATGAGTAAAATAGAAATTCCCTGCGATTCAGATCAGAGTAATGGTGCGTTCACACCAAACGTGTTATGTGCGTCAAAAATGCATCTGAAGCTCCAAGTTTGATGCACTTTGAATGTAGACGCTTGACATTTTGCTCTACACCCACCTTTTCATGTGTCAGATTTACATTCAAAGTCTAGGAGGAGGCACATCAAGGGCACATCAGACATGTCAAAATCTCTTCAGCCATTGCCGGCCTTCTTGTTGGACGTGCTTGATGTGTCAAACGCTCAAAACGCTTCACATAGCGCTACACTAGACTCGCAAAACACGCTGCGATGGGCCGTCGACACGACTCCACATAGACTTTGAATGTAAACCAAACTTGTTTCATGCGTCTGGTGAACGCACCATAAAACATCTTGAGAAGATTCTGAATTATATACTCAGTCAGATCCTAGTGGAATGTTAGCGGGTATAATGGTCAAAGTTCCTCTCTACGTCTTGTGAAGACAATAATCATATTTCCTTAAAAAACAACAACAATAACAAAACTTATGAATCAGCTGTTAAAAGGAAACTAATTTTTTCTTCCAGGAACAGGACAGTCTGTGGTGACTCTAATCTTGATGGCTCACTTTCGTCTGTTAATGCACAGTGTTTACTTGTCATTTGTCTGCTCACACCTTTGCAGGCTTCAGCGGTCTGTCTGAGGGCTCCGGTGTCTGAGTCTTTATCCAGGCTGCAGAGGGACCAGCTCCAAAAGTTTGCCCAGTACCTCATTAGTGAGCTGCCTCAACAGGTAGGATCCACACTCAGAACAAACGCACTACACACTGTTTGTACGATGTCTAATCATGTCCTGTACATGCAGCTAGCAGCTCTGGCAGAGGCACAGAGGAAATAATCAATTCTATAGAGAATCACAATTTCCAGTACTGGCAATCAATTCAAAATGGATTTTAATCTGCTTAATTATTTTTGCATATTTCTATTTTGATTAATTCTTTGATAATTTTTTATTTAAAAGAACACCAGGCAGCTAAGCTAACCTAATACTGGTAATTTAAGTTACAGAATTTTTTGTACAAATCTAGTTTTATTGAAGTGTGTGTTATTAGGTGTGATGTGTCAGACATGATAACATGTCACTGGTTACTAGTGACGTGGTAACCAGTGGGTGTGCCTGCTGCGCCCTCTGAGGGGTCAGGAGCCAGTTTGCTAAGAAACTGTTGTTTAGACCGAGACAAAGTATGAACTGAAGCCAAACATGTCTGATGTTCGCAGATCACACATCAGAACTCTGCTGCAGACTCTCCTTACATAGCAACGTGGAGGGAAAATGGCAGGAACTGCTACAGAGTTGATTCAGGAAAAAAAATATGTTTTGATTTTATTACATGAATTACTTTGATGAGCTGCATAATTACTGCTAAGCATACTTCGGGTCCAAAAAAATCAACTGCAGAATGAAGAAATTAGATACTAGCCAGTTTCTAAGGATACACAAGACTCTAAAGCTACCTCCTAATCCTGTAAATGTCAATATTTTGAGCTCTCTTCCTTGTATTTCTCCAGATCCTACCTACAGCCCAGCGTCTGCTGGACGAGTTGCTGTCTTCTCAGTCTACAGCCATCAACACTGTGTGTGGAGCTCCAGGTGTGGCCCGCAGCATGCCAGAGGAAAACACACCACATTTCGTCCCTTTTCCCTTCACTCATACTTCCTTTTTGAAGCTAAAAATGAACCGTGAGAGAGGAAAACTGATTCAGTGTTAGAGTTAAATCAGTTTTCAACTGCATTGAACCTGGTAGTCTAGGGACATTATTCTGGCACAATGAAGGGGATTAAGGATGAAGTTGATTTGGACCCTAACAGAAAACAGGATTAGTCCAAACAGCCACAGATGAAAATATCAGTGATGAACTGCCAGAAAAGTAGACATGGTAAAGCCAGAGCAAGGATTGTTGTGACTTAGGACAGAATGGGAAAGAAATGCTGAAACTTTTGGAGTTACTTGAAGCTAACTTCGGGCAGTTTATTTCCTTTTGGAGGCCTTTATTAAAGCATAATCTTACCGTGTTATTTTTGCATTTTCAGATCCGACGGCAGGGCCTTCAGCATCTGATCAGAGCACCTGGTATCTGGACGAGTCGACCCTCAGCGATAACATTAAAAAGACTTTGCACAAGTTCTGTGGGCCCTCTCCTGTTGTATTCAGGTGCTCTCCTTCTTCATGCTTCTCATTATTCTGAGTAAAAGCCTCGTTCACTGAAATAAAAAGCTATCAGCTGACATACCTGAAGCTGTCTGCCTCAGATCTTTCCCCTGGAAATTCTCTCAGTTGATAGCTAATTCTGTCTAACTGTCATATTTTTATCTGCCACAGAGTCAGCTTGTATTCAGAGAGTAGATTTACTAATAGATTTATGTGTGTATCACTAGTGATGTGAACTCCATGTACCTGTCCTCCACTGAGCCTCCGGCAGCTGCTGAATGGGCGTGCCTGCTGCGCCCTCTGAGGGGCCGGGAGCCAGAGGGCATCTGGAACCTTCTGTCCATCGTCAGGGAAATGTTTAAGAGGCGAGACAGCAATGCCGCACCACTGCTGGAGATCCTCACTGAACAGTGCCTTACCTATGAGCAGGTGAGTTTTACTGTCACTAGACCCATTTACCATTAGATTCTGGGGCTGTTTTCACACCTGATAGTTCGGTAGACTCCGTTCGATTGGAGATCAAAGTCGCAGCATTTGTTATATTTTCAGCTCTTGTGGTTTTCTTTCACACTGCACTGTGTGTCAAGCGATCTAAACTATTAAAAAAAACTATTCACCCCCCTTACTTGTGGGGCAGCTTTACCAAGAACCACTGAAGGACTCAAAAACCTCTGAAGAAGCCGCTGAGTGCAACTTCAGTCTTTGTAAAATGTAAACAAAAATGGAGGAGCGCCAGATTTCAGTAGGATTTCTCTTTTGTCTTTGGTAAAAGATGATGAACCAGTTCTCTGACTAGTGCTAGACAAGCATGTTTGATTTGGTCGTATTTTCCTAGAATGTCCTGCTCTGTAGATCGCCTCCTGCTTTTGGAGCAGTGTCTGGCCCGCTTGCATCCATATATGCATTCAATCCACACCAGAGTTCACTTAAATAAAACCGGAAACAAGGTTTTCAGGTGAACCAGAGTTCACTTTTTTGGTCTACATTGGAGTTATACTGCACATTCAAACCACTGTGTTGAGAGCTGTTGCTTTGTGCCCAGACTTTGGCTCACACTCACCCCTGTTTGTGTTTCAGATCATCAGCTGGTGGTACAGCGTCAGAACCTCGGCATCCCACAGCAGCGCCAGCGGCCACACAGGGCGCAGCAATGGCCAATCAGAGGTGGCGGCTCACGCCTGCGCCAGCATGTGTGATGAGATGGTCGTCCTGTGGAGGCTGGCGGTGCTTGACCCCACCATGAGCCCCACCAGGTCAGAGCACAGACACAAGTCATGCATAATTTTAACTATTCTTACAGATTTGAATATACATTAGAGCTAGGGGAGATGATTAAAAATGTAATCTGATTAATTACAATTAATCAATATGCCTAATTTTGTAAGTTCAAATATAAAAATCCACACAGTTGTGGTTCTTGCAGGAATGGTGCTCTGAACAGGCCTCTCCTACTGCAGACCAACCAATCATAATGCAAGCAATTATCTGATTTTTATCGTTTCTTAGTACTCAACAGCAACTAAGGAAAACATACTTCAGTATGCATTCATACAAGCACTACCAAACTTTTTTAGGAGACAGCTGATGGATAAAATATATTTATTTTTTCTAGTTCTTGGTTACCCCATCCCTTTCTGATGCTGCCCTGGGCAACTGCCCATATAGCCCATATCAAAAACTACGCAGTTTAAAAAAATGCTTTATTATCTTAAACCAAACATGATGAGTCTCAATTTTACCAGGTTTTATATTCAGGAAGATTTAAAGGAATTCATTTTGTATTAAAGGTTAGTTTAGAAATGTCCCTCTCCATTCATTTCTTATGAAACTTGTACAGTGAGGCTACAGTTGCTTGGTGTCATCCTGCCGATCGACTGGTGTATTTCATGCATGTGACATTTTGAGCCCGTACAAATAGACCATAATGCTGCTGTGAACTAGGAAACCCTCCGCTGGAGACAGACTTTTAGGTCAAAATAAGCAGTTCGATTAATCTGTGTTATAATATTAATGCACTAACATTTACAGCCCTAATGTATACCAACACTGAATTGCCTAATCAATGAAAAGTGTTGAGATTTCAGCCTCCACATGGTCTGTTGCAGGCGGTTGGAGCTGGCTAGCCAGTTGAAGCAGTGGCATCTGAAAGTTATAGAGATCGTGAAACGAGGACAACATCGAAAGTCGCTGGATAAACTTTTCCAGGGCTTCAAGCCTGCTGTGGAATCCTGCTACTTCAACTGGGAGGCAGCCTATCCGTTGGAAGGCATCACCTACTGCAGCGCAGACAAGAAGAACAGCCCGTTCTGCTGGCCCAGGGCCATGCAGTTCCAGAGGGGAGTGAAGACTGCCGCCGGAGCGGCCGGAGAGCCCTCTGAAGCAGGAGCAGCGAGCAAAGCAGAGGGTGGAGTGGTGCTTGACTACAAAGGAAGGGGGAACGGCCATTTCTCCCAGCAGGAGGTGGCTGTGAGACCAAAGGAAACTATTCTGAGCAAACGGAAAGGTTTGTCACTGAGTGGAGGAGGAGGGATGCTGGTCCGGCTGGGGGGGAGTGTCTCTCTGTCTTTGGAGGATGGTGGGGGGAAGTGCATGTATAAAGGAGCTGCTTCCTCCTCCGGAGGCAAACTGAAGCTGACCCAGGGAGGAGGTAAGGTTTCGTCGGCTGGAGGATCTGGGGGCAGCGGAGGGTTGGGAAGCGGTAAGCATGCCAGCGCCAAGCGCAGAACCAGCAGTGAGGACAGCTCTCTGGAACCTGACCTGGCTGACCTCAGTCTGGATGACAGCTGTAACCTGGCTCTGGGAGCCGAGGCCTGCAACACCTTTGAGTTCCTCCCCGTCCCGGCGGAGGTGCTGCCCTCTCCCAGCCCGCTGCTCCGAGACTCACCCAAATACAGCAGAGGTGGCGGGAGCAAGAGTTTCGACATGAAGCATGCGGGTCACGTCCCCGCGGCACTGACTGCTGCAGAGTCTGCTCCAGCCTGCTTTACTGCCAAAGAACACCTGGAGGTGGCTGTGGACACACCGGAGGGGTTCACTGAGCCTGGCGACAGAAGTGAAGACATGCCATCCAGCTGCACTGGGACAGCCAGACCTGGCAGCCCTCCAGCTTCTGCCACGTCGCCATGGGGCAACAGGGAGGCAGAACCTGCAGCTGTAGGAGCAGCAGGTGCAGCAGCAGCAGCAGCAGCAGCTAACCAGGGGGCGGAGGCCGCAGGTGGAGCTTCTGAAGGAGAAGCTCTGGCTGAGGATGACTACCAGGCGTACTACCTGAGCGCTGCATCAGAGGAGGGAGCCGACAAGCAGCTGGCCGACAGCCACCAGGAGGAAGAGCCAGACATCTTTGCAGGAATTAAACCTTTGGAGCAGGCAGGACGCATGGAGGTAAGGAAGCAAAAACAACAGCAGCTTAGCAGTTTAGCTTTTAAAACCACCTGGAGTTACTTCCTGTGCAGTTATTCTGTATTAGTAATTCTACAGTGACTGTGATATTCAGACGTCTTGTGAGCTTTGGTATTTTTCCACCGTGTTGTGTGTGTGTGTTTTTGTAGGTGCTGTTTGCGTGTGCTGAAGCCCTGTATGCTCATGGCTACAGTAACGAGGCATGTCAGCTGGCTGTGGAGCTGGCCAGAGACCTGCTGGCCAACCCTCCTGACCTGAAGGTGGAGCAACCCCAGACCAAGGTATCTGGTAAAACGTCCCACCACACCGGAGTACATGATTCCACTCTGACACCCTCTGATATGTTCATGGACCGCAGGGCAAGAAGAGCAAGGTGTCAACCAGCCGGCAGACTCAGGTGGCCACCAACACTCTGTCCAAAGCCGCCTTCCTCCTGACGGTCCTCAGCGAGAGGCTGGAGCTCCACAACCTGGCTTTCAGCACCGGAATGTTCTCCCTGGAGCTGCAGAGGCCGCCTGCCTCTACTAAAGCTCTGGAGGTTTGTGGCTCAAAGTCACACACATGCACAATATGTTTGTCTTAAAATGACCTGAGACGTAACCCTGAGAAAACCTAGTCGAACTGCACAAGTTACTGTTATATTTGGATGTTGTATAAGGACAAGACAACAGTCATGAATACATGTAAACATCTAAATCCTTTCAAATCATGTAAAGACCTGAACTAGTACCTTCATTACTGATTCTCCATGTTGTGACTGAGCAGGTGAAGTTGGCGTACCAGGAGTCTGAGGTGGTGGCGCTGTTGAAGAAGATTCCCCTGGGCTTGGTGGAGATGTCGGCCATCCGAGAGCGAGCCGAGCAGCTCAGGGACGGAAACCTGTGTGATTACAGACCGGTGCTGCCTTTGATGTTGGCCAGTTTCATATTTGACGTTCTCTGCACTCCAGGTTGGCATCCAAATGATTATTTCTGGCCTAGATGTTCATAAAGCAGAAGAGGTTTTTTTTTGTTTATTTTTTGTTTCTTTTTACTTTTGATAAAAACTGCTTTTTCTGACCACTTTGTCATGTCTGCTTTTGATTTGTCATCAAAATCAAGAAACCATCTATGATGTTCATTATGTCTGGCTGACTACTTCTTGACAATTTTGTTGACTTTCTGCCTGCATTCCACAATGGAATGAAATGAAAACAATAACATTTCCTGAAGTTGAATTACAGATGTTGAACTGTTTCTCAAAGATTACTAGGCAAATTGTTTTGCCCAGTAAGCTCAGAAGCAATGACTGCACAAGGTAGTTTTTATTTATTCTAACATTTGAACAAGTCTTATCTCCATGATGTCTCTTTAGTTGTGTCCCCAACTGGCTCCCGTCCACCCAGTCGCAACCGAAACAATGAGATGCCCGGGGACGAGGAGCTGGGCTTTGAAGCTGCTGTAGCTGCTCTTGGTAATTTGTTTCCTGGCTCCTTTTGTGTTATGGGCCGATTGTCTTGTTCTTTTAAAGTATAATTTTTTGCCAATCTTCACAGATTTTAACACACAGTCTTCCTTTGCCATTGCCCTGAAACTTCTTAACTCGTGCCAATTGCTGTTTCCATGACTTTGCATGTGCAGGTATGAAGACGACAGTCAGCGAGGCAGAGCATCCTTTGCTCTGCGAAGGAACTCGGCGGGTGAAGGGTGACCTGGCTTTAGCCCTCATGATTACCTACAAGGATGACCAAAGCAAACTCAAGAAGGTAAAGAGTGGCTCACGCTTTATCAAACGTGAGCCAACAATATGATATTGGTTGTCTATCATATCAATAGATATAATAAACAACCTTTGACCTGTAGGGTTCAACTTTAGGTCTTGTTATCACAGCCTGGTGAGGTGTTATTGTCCTACATTATATGCAGTTAAGAAGTTGATGAAAACTGGGGAAAGTATAGTCCAAACTGGAATGACTACAAGTCCTTGAGATGTTCAGCTTTCTAAAGTGATTGTAGTGTGAATGTAGTGTGAATGAATGGCATGTCAGCACATTTCCTGCCTAATCTCCAGACTAGACATTATCATGCTCAACAAACAGAAGAAGACAATAGTAATGCACAGAGCTTGGTCATCATTTTTGATGTTGCTATTGGAAACAAAGTGATACACTTATATTAGTTTGTCCCCACTTACCCTACTAAACACAAACCCAACATACACACACTGTATGCAGTGCATACTGTCTAGTGTGGCTATTTGTTTCCTTTGGTGGTTCTTTGAAACTGAACTGAACATGTCCAGTTTGTCACACAAAGCACATCACAGAAATATGAACTCTTTCAATGTAAAGTATAGATTTTGATTATGTGTAGAGTGATGAATTCTCTCTTCCTGATCAGATCCTGGATAAACTGCTGGACAGGGAGAGCCAGACCCACAAGCCTCAGACTCTGAGCTCATTCTACTCCAGCAAGCCAGCAGGGGGCAGTCAGCGCAGCCCCTCTAAACACACTGCTGGGAGCCACAGCGGGATCGGAGGAGCCACCGGAGGGGTCACCAAACACACCTTGTCATCGTCCTCATCCAACACCTTGGCTGCATCTTCCTCAAGCTCTTCCTCTGCTGTGGCTCTGGCTGGGGAGGAAGTGACCTCACAGGTCGAACTCAGCCTGCTGCAGAACAGCACAGCCGGGGAGAACTCTGCTGACACCAAGGAGCACGGTAGGAACCCAACACATTCAGGATCAAAATATGTTGAAAGTCGGAAGAAACGGCAGACCTTGTTGAATTCTTCTGGTCTGAGGTTCCCACATTTGTGAAATTCTGTGTAAAAGTTTTAGACTGCTGTGGAAAACGGCAGAAGAATGCCTTCGGAAATTGTGAATGTGCAGAGTACCTAAACTTACTAAGAGCATTCCTCCCTTTCCTCTGTAATTGATCAGAACTAGATGTGTTTTCCAATGAACACTGACTTGGATTTGTGTCCTTGTAGTTTCAGATGGAGCACAGTTATCAAGTGAGCAACAGAACGAAACGGCGTCCTTCAAACCGGAGGCCACAGTTCCCAGTCGACTGGCTCTAGGGGGGCGCTGTGGCTACAGCCAGCGCTGCTGGGGCTCGCCTGTCCGCCAGAAGAAGAAACACACTGGTATGCACTCTGACCTGGCTTTACCTGTCCTCCTGTGGGTGCCACACTAATCCTTTTTCACACACTCTAATTTCAAAAACTCACCCTTAGGTTAAGCCTTTGTATTATTTTTTTCCTGTTTGGGGAAGTCTTACCCTCTTGGTGAAAACAGTCCACTGATTTGTTGTGAAACAAACCCAGTGTGCAAACCTTCAAGAGCATGTGTGTGAACAGGCATGGCGAGCATAGACAGCAGTGCTCCCGAGACGACCTCAGACAGCTCCCCGACCCTCAGCCGGAGGCCGCTCCGGGGTGGGTGGGCGGCGACGTCCTGGGCGCGTGGACAGGACAGCGACAGCATCAGCAGCTCTTCATCAGACTCGCTGGGCTCCTCCTCCTCCAGTGGTTCACGCAGGGCTGGGGGCGGGGCTAGAGCCAAGAGCACTGACACAAGCAGGTACGCATGCTAACTACCCCACCCCTCAACAGAGTTGGCTTTTCAGAGCCATAAAGACCCATGCCTTTACTTTTTAATGTCATCTCAAATAACCTGGTGTTTCATTGTACACAAGAATAATTTTGCATGCGGATCTGGAAAGCTGGGGATTATCTTTATTATTCTTTCCTGTAAATTTAGTTCTCTTCAGACAACACTGATGATTTTATCTGACAGAAGCTGCGTTTCCATTATAAGCACAATATTCTGCCAACATCGAAAAAACACAATTTCACAGTTGCGGTGTTTCTATTAAATAAGAAATATCCCCATGTGATTTTAACTTTAAGTTTGTTCAAGCCATAATTTATTAAAAAATATGTGGCGCCATCAGCCTCCTACCACTTCCTGTCGCCTTCCTCGTCTTTTCCACCAGTAGTAACATCTGGTTGTTACTACTGGCGGACTCATGTGACACACACACACAAAAAAGTTTCCCACTGCAGTTTTGCCAAATAAACTAACTCCGATGCGGCTGAAAAATCAACTCATCCAAGAGTTAAAAGCTTCTTATCAAAAAACACAAGTTCTTTGAAATTTTTGTGTTTTCACTAGGCAAATTTATTTTCGGAATTCCACTTTGTGCAATTTTAAGGTCAATGAAAATGCAGCTGGTGAACAGTTGAAGCTCAGAACACAAGAACAAATGTGCTAATGGATATTTCTACTATGGAATATGACAATTCTCAGACTGGAACATCTGCTCCATTGGTCAAAGCTGTTTTTATTCCACCTCACTGTGAAGTGTGAAGGTCTACTCAGAAACTTCATCTTTGGGTTTCATGTTGACCTGTTTCAACGTTTCCATGTGTTCAGATATAAGGGGCGCCGTCTGGAGTGTCATGCCCCCCATGTGCCCAACCAGCCCTCCGAGGCAGCAGCCCATTTTTACTTTGAACTGGCCAAGACAGTGCTGATCAAAGCCGGAGGGAACTCCTCCACCTCCATCTTCACCCAGCCCTCAGCCAGCGGTGGTCACCAGGGGCCACACAGGAACCTCCATCTTTGTGCCTTTGAAATTGGACTGTACGCTCTTGGCCTCCACAATTTTGTTTCACCCAACTGGCTGTCCAGGACCTACTCATCTCATGTCTCCTGGATAACTGGTGTGCTTAAAGGACACACATTTTAATGGTCATTCGTTACATTTGGTCAGGTGTTGTAACCATGGTTTCCTTTCTGCCTATTCTTTAGGCCAAGCAATGGAGATTGGCAGCGCAGCCCTGAATATCCTGGTGGAGTGCTGGGATGGCCACTTGACTCCACCAGAGGTGGCATCCCTGGCAGACCGGGCATCACGGGCCAGGGACCCCAACATGGTCCGGGCGGCTGCAGAGCTGGCGCTCAGCTGCCTGCCTCACGCTCATGCCCTCAACCCCAATGAGATCCAGAGAGCCTTGGTTCAGTGCAAAGAACAGGTAGAGCAAGTCAACTTTTCCTGCACACCCTGATACTACCACATGTGGTAATATGTACATATACGACTTAACATTTAACATTAACTTAACATTTTGAGTTTTTTTTTACCATGGCTGTAACTAACATAAGGTTATAGCGACTCGCTGCTGACTCCAGCTTGAGCCAAGTTTCTGATTCCAGTTGGATGTAACTGATAGTTTAGCCTGTAACGTTTTGTTGTGTGAAGATTTGACTCTTTGCAGAGATTGAGCAGAAAGACTTAAATAATCATGTTTCCAAGGAATTCCACAAAATATTGTGACTTTGACAGTTTATACTCACTGTTAATAATGTAGATATGAACAACTCGACTCACCACATGTTGTTTCCGCTTACCAGAAGGAAACATTACCTGATCTCTGGATAAGCTGAGTCAAACGCTAGAGAACTTTAAAGATGCTAAGAATCAGATCAAACTAAATGCTGACCATATAGGAGAACAATATGACCTACTCCCGTCTCTACGTCTCTGTCCCTTCCTGCTTCCAGGACAATGTGATGCTGGAGAAGGCCTGCATGGCCGTAGAAGAGGCAGCGAAGGGTGGCGGTGTGTACCCTGAGGTCCTGTTCGAGGTGGCCCATCAGTGGTACTGGCTATACGAGCAGTCGGTGGGCGGTGGTGCCGGCCAGCAGCGGGAGCCCCCAGGCCGCTGCGGGGCCAACGGGAGCTCTGGCCGGAGGCCCCCAGATGCCTCCTGCGGTGTGCTGGACGGCGTAGCCAACATGGACTCTTCGGGGGTGGGACCGGTCACAGCTTCGGTCACTGCGGCGGCCATCGTCCCCGTCATTTCTGTGGGCTCCACCATTTACCAGTCCCATGCTATTCCTGGCCAGGCCATGTCCCACCCCCACAGTCAGGGGCTGCACCCCTACACCACCATCCAGGCACACCTCCCCTCCGTCTGCACCCCGCAGTACCTGGGACACCCTCTGCAGCATGTACCCCGACCCGCTGTCTTCCCCGTGTCTGGGGCTTCATATCCACAGGTCAGAGGTCATCTCAATGCACACCACAGGGGACTGTAAATACAACACACATGCAACATTGTTGAAAACATTTACAGTGGACCCTTCATGTTTGCACGGGTTGGGGACTACAGACGCCCGCTAACAGCTAAAATCTCCTCTAAGAACATTTGGCTACCTGTTTTAATAGTTCAAATATATCAAATAACCCTAACCCTAAAAATGTTTAAAGCGCTAACACAGTTTTCCTTATTTTCCTCTTGGAGCTACAGCCAATCAGCACCAAGAAAGATCCACCTGCAGGTCTTTGAGGGCATTTCTCTACACACATCTGCGAATTGAAACTTTTGCCCACCTGTCTTTGCGAAGTAGCTCAAGCTCAGTCTGATTTGCTGGAGAGCATCTGTTCACAGAAATTTTTAAATCTTGCAACAGCTTTTGAATTATATCTAGTTCTAGGTTTCTACTGGACCATCCTGACATTAAGATGCTCTGGTCTGAAGTCTGGCTATTGAAAACTGAACATTCTGCTTGTTATGTAATTTCGGCTTTTGATCCCACAGGATTTTATTTCTTTTGAGATTTTTGTTAAAATTGTATTAAACCCTGTATCTTTTATCTTCCACTAAATAATTATGCACTATTTTTATCCCAGTAAACATGGCAGTAGGATTATAATCAAGTGTAAATGGAGCCATAAAGCATCATTATTGTTCTAATCTTAGCAGTTTTCATTGTAACTGCTCTGCTATGTTCTGATCAGGGGATGCATCCAGCTTTCATCGGGGCCCAGTACCCCTTCTCAATGGCTCCCGGCCCCCAGCCCTCTTTGTCCGCCGCGGCTGTCACCTTCCCAGCCGTCCCGGTGCCGTCCATGACTCAGATCGCCGTCCACCCCTACCACACCGAGACGGGCCTGCCCCTGAGCACCACCGTGGCAGGTCAGAACGGCACTGTGTTCCCACTTCGCCTTTACCCATGTTATCATTTTAAAGCCTCACTGTTGTGTTTCTCCAGTGGGAAGCGTCCACTCTGGCCCCACAATTCAGGCCATACAGGGGGCATCTCTGCCCACCGTCTCCCCCCAGCCCGCTCCGCTGGTGAACGCCCCCTTCACAGCAGAAGATGAGCAGCACAGCCAGCCAATCAGCCAGCAGGGCCTGCACTACCTGCACTCAGCCTACAGAGTTGGTGAGCAGCTTCGCCTTGTCAGGTCTGACTCTCACATTAAAGACGTGTTGTGTTGAGGATGGCTGCTGTTCTGTGTGAAGGCATGCTGGCGCTGGAGATGCTGGGCAGGAGGGCTCATAATGACCATCCCAACAATTTCTCCAGAAGTCCACCATACACTGAAGATGTAAAGTGGCTGCTGGGACTAGCTGCACGGCTAGGTGAGAACATAATAATAATGATAATTCATATTTAAAATGCTTTTTATATCAAATACTTCTTCCGCCTTCGCCAGTGTTGCCCCCAAACATGTTGGCAAAAGAGGACAGTAGCAAATGGTTCAAAGACAACAAGTTAAATGTTCTAGATTATGGATGTCCAAATGCGGTGCGGGCCCCCTGGGAATAATTTTATTAATAATTTATAAGTTTAAAAACATTTTCTATACCAGCAAAATAGAAAACCTTTGACCAAAAATAGTTAAAAACCTTCTGTTATTAAAGAAAATATCAGTTTAATACATTTTTTGCAATTTTCCTTCATGAAAATATTGCATGATTAAATCTCAAATGATCAATTTACGATAAAATTATTTGGCATTTTAATATGTCTCCTGAGTGCTATTATCTTGGTGATTTTGGCCCCACAGAAAGTTTGGACACCACACCCCTGTTCTAGACTGATTGGGTTTTGAAAATTCTTGTCTACTTTGCCCATGATTCCATTTATAAAGGAGTGTGAAAATGTTTTGTGCAATTTATATTACTTGAAGTGAGTGGATATATATAAAAAAAATAGTGGCCGTTGTCATACTTTTGAAAGCAATCCGTTTTTAAATATAAAACTGAATGACTCAGGTTACGCGCAGCACTAATGGTGTTTGTCATGAGCTGACTTGTTGTTTTCTCTGCCAGGAGTCAACTATGTGTACCAGTTCTGTGTTGGAGCAGCCAAAGGAGTCCTCAGTCCATTCGTCCTGCAGGAGATCATCATGGAGGCTCTGCAGAGGCTGAATCCTGCCCACATCCACGCTCACCTCCGCACTCCTGCTTTCCACCAGCTGGTGCAGCGCTGCCAGCAGGCATACCTACAGGTGCAACACACCGTCCACCACCTGTCATCATCACTTTGACACTACTGTCGTTTGTGGATCTGGATCATTTTCCTTTTAATGAATATTCACTAAACTTTTAACTTCAAGGAACTTTGTGACGAAGGAAAAACATGTATAATAAATTTGAGACTGTTTTATTGGCTCCTCATCTACAGTAAGGCTTGAGTTATGAAGATTTATTGGTTGTTTCTAGCTAGCGCTTGGAGAAGGCAGAGAAGCACAATTTTTCACAGATTATCTGTCTCATATCATATTGTCACGACATATTGACCGTTTCAACAAATATGTAAGAAATATTTCTTCTAAATGCTATATACTGCAGGTTTAAGGACCTGAAGGCACAATTAGCTGTTGCCTGACTCAATATTGTCCATTCAGCAATCCCCTCTAGTGGAGATTCAGAACAACAAACTGGCAAGAAAGAGGGAGGTGTTTTTTTTTTTCTCAACCAACATCCCCATCAGAATATTGAGCAATGATGTTTTAAGGACATATTTTTCCTCATATTGTTCAGCCATATAGGAAGTTGAGATTAAATAGAAACGTCAATGTTCACAACATGTTCTAATATTTGACTTAAATGAAAACCGAGATGTTTTAATCCAGCAGCGATTCCGTCCAACAAGCCTTCTCACACCCGTCTGTCTCTCCTCAGTACATTCACCATCGACTCATCCACCTGACACCTGCCGACTATGACGACTTCGTCAACATCATCCGCAGCGCCCGGGGGGCGTTTTGCCTCACTCCGGTGGGGATGATGCAGTTCAACGACGTGCTGCAGAATCTGAAGAGAGGCAAACAGACCAAGGAGCTGTGGCAGCGCATCTCGCTGGAGATGGCCACGTTCTCCCCGTAAACAGCAGCACACAGCCTCCAGCTTTACTACTGCCACCCCACTGAGCCAGGCACATCCCCCACAGGGCCCCGCTCTGTCAGGGGCCTCTTCCTTCTCTCCTGTGTGGCCTCAAGCTAAGAAGTCTGCAGCTGGCTCCGTGTCCCTCATCCATGGATTCCCACCTTGTGTTTGTCCACTCGGGTATCATCAGTGGAGAAGCCTGGTTGCAGTTTTGAAACACTCGATCCACCGCCATACACCTGTGTTTAACCACGAGCCACAGTGTACCCCTCTTCTTTTTATTTCACTCGCTTAGATCTCTTGATGTTGTTTCCATTTCTAGTGTTTTTAGGAATTTTTTTTGCTCAGTTGAGTTTGGATTGAAGCGTTTGGTGAGGTTCTTCGTCATGCTGTGACATTCCAGTCCAGAGGGCGGGGTGATGATTGGCCTGTCTCTGTCCATCTCAACCTCTAGCAGCATGGGACAAGGAGAACAGAAGCAAGCTGTTTGTTCTGCGGATATTTTAGGATTTTGTATAAACTTTTTGATATTTTCTACTGACTTAGTCATGCATACAAACAGGACTTGGGGGGAGGATAAGGCTCAAACGCTGCTGTTGGTTGTCATGACGATCCATATTTACATTTCTACTCCAGACCAAAACGGGACTCCAGCTGGTTCTGTCCAACAGACAGACAATCTGTACTGGGACTCATCAGTCATGCTGGGTGTCGCTGTAAATTGTCAAGAACATCAGTAGGTTTGTTGAAGAGTGGCAGCTTTATTTGTTTTTATTTCAATACTTCTGAGGAAGTTGCCGAGAGCTTCGCCGAGCTGAACCAACAGGACAGCAGCGACCTTGCAGAGTCGGTCGCAGTGGGCCACGCTGCCCTGAGTGCTCCTCATCTTCCTGCCTCTGCTCACCGTTTCCCATTTCTGAGTCACCGTGCTTCTTCAGAGCTCAGTTATAAGCTTCCAAGGTAATTCCTGCTTCCAGACCAGGTGTTCAAAAAGGGACCCATCTAAAAGATGCCGGTCAGTGGAACTCCAGGACCAGGAGGAGGGAATGCTGGAGAATGGCTTTCCTGGTGGGTGGAAACATTGGATCAGATCCCCTTCTAGGACTCACGGTGGCTCCGTCCCACTGTTTAGACTTTTGCTTTCAAAGATGCAACTTTAAAACTGAACACTTTGCACTTATGGGTCCCATGTAGATCTGTTTGATTAAGACTTCATTTAGGCATTTGCCCCCATCGAACACTGAGGTGTGAGCACGGACTTCCCTGGACACCGTCCCTCAGACGGTCGAGGCAGCTTATCCACAGGCCAGGTGTGCAGGAGGCTGGGAAGGGAGACTCCGATCCAGCTGTGCTGCAGCTCTGGAAATGACCCGCCTCCATGACTCATGTTAAGACATGATTGCCAGCACTTCACCACACCTGACTTCAGAGACAGGTGTTTTTAACTGGAGCCACTTCTTCAGCTGGGTTGGCTCCACGGTGCTGTTATCCTTTAGGATACATTAATCCTCTCTGTCCAGACAGCTGTTGTCTTTCTGAACCAGTTCTGAGCCTCACAGGTGAAGGCGAGTGTAGAAAATGTTCTGTGATATTTTTGTATTCCTCAGAACTGTAGCTTAATCCATGGGTTCTATATAAACATATTGTAAAAGATTCTAATTTAGAGTAAAAAAAAAAAGTAAAAAAAAAAAAAGGTTGACGATTAAGAAAGCAATACTAAAAGTTTAGAGTTTACCTAATAAAGATCCTTGAAAACACTAAACTTGTTGACTGACTTATGGGTTTTAATATTGGCTTAATATTTTTACTGCTGTCACAACAATCTGTTAGTAATCATCATTCATAACGTAGACCAAATCTTGTCTTGGTCACCTTTAGCTGTCTGAACAGCCTTGCCGAATTTAGTTTATTTTTCACAATTAAAATACAGATCAAAGATTTTCAGAAAAAAATATCTTAGGAAGCCTTCACCCAAATAGTGTAGAAAAAAATAATATAATCTAAGAATACAATCCATCAGTTGATCATAAATTTATGAAATACAATCATATAAAAACATCTAAGTATTGATGGGAATTTAAATAAATCATGTAAGAATAGCAAAAGTGAGTATCACGATTCTTAAGCACAGTTTTAAATTACCGGTATGCTTAAACTTTTTCCAAAAGGCCTGACCTTTACCAAGACCCCCTGTACTGGAGAGAACACTGACCTCTACTGGTCTGATACTTGGAAAGATGAAGCGCTGAACTCAGGCAAGTTAATTGAAAATGAAATTGCATGTTTGATATAATTTGATTTCACTGAACTGAGAAGGCATGGATCCAACCAGACCCATGGAAGTGTGTTGTGGTATCTGGACCATAGAAGTGCTGCAGATTGTGAAATTGGATTTGCATCTATCTGGATTTGTTTGTCCAGAATATCCCACAGATGCTCTACTGCACTGAGATGCAGTTTTACACCTTGACCTTGATGCGTCGGCGTGGTTGCTGGAAGAGTTCACAACCATCCCGGATACAGCTAGCATGAAAGAGTGTGGATGTTTAAGAAGGTGGTACATGCAAAGGTATCATCCACAGGGATGACAGCACCCAAGGGTTGTTGGTGCTTTTTGGGTGGACAGCAGTCATGATGGGCACCTTGACTGATTTGCACTCCATACATAACCTGATGAACTGTGTATTAGCTGAGGAACTAGAGTTTCAGTAGTTTGTTAGATCAGACCATGCGAGCCAGAATTTTCTTCCAACATCCATCACTGAGCCTTAGGCACCCATACATACAGAACCCTGGTTCCGGTTCACTACGTTTTTTTCTTGGATCACTGAACTGAAGACTGATGTTCACTTGCTGTCTAGTATGTTCCAACAATCAATGGATAGCAAGTTGACAAAATAAGTTATTTCACCTGTGAGTGATTGTAATATTATGCCTGATCAGTGTATATTTGGTTTTGTTACATTTTAGTCCTTCCAGTCTCCTCTTCATGAGATTGTCTTGGGGAAACTGAGTGTTTTAAGTCAGAGGCTTCTATAGATAGACTGCAACAAGAGATATTTCCATCACAATCTACAATAACTCTTTGAAGAACCTGAATTAATGAGTTCCAACATTTAATTTCCCTTTTGGATCAATAAAGTATTTTTTAATTTGAATTGAAAATCTGAGAAAGCCTTTAAGTGCCACTAAAGGTATGAAGCTACTATTAGTTCTGAACAAAAAACCTCTTAAAATAAATAAGCTCATTTCTGCTTGGGGGTGATGGTGGTACCTCAGCTCACCAAGAGTTTCCCCAAACACCAAACCAGCCCCAGTGCTAACTTAACACATTTTTTTAGTTTCTACTAATAAAACACCAACTCTAGTTCCTTAAATCTGGCACTCTTTCCAACATTAACAGAACCGCCCCCCATTAGGAAGTGGCCATAGGTTAACGGAGAACCAATTAAAATGACATGTACTACTTTTAATCTGCTTAACTTTCAGAACTCACTTACTCAGTGAGTAAATGGGTATTGGAGTCAATAAAAGCAAAATAAGACGTTGAACAACATGAGCTCATTGTTCCTATAACTTAATAAATGTAGGTCAACACAAAAGAGACTGGACAGGAAGTCCATGCATGTCCCAAGGCCAAAATCACTGCTGACCAAAACAGAAAAATCTTGGAGTCCCAAAACTTTTGGGGAATTACTCTGGACTGATTAGGTCACAGAATAAGTTCCTCTTAAGTCAAATTAATACAACTTTTAAAGAGAAAACCATGGAAACAAAACATTGCACCCTCTTTCAAGCATGGCAATGGCGGTGTGATGGTCAGGACTTCTTTACTGCTTAAGGATCAGGATGAGTTGACATAATTTCTGCTATTGACTAGATAGAATATCATGAAGAATGGTAGGCCATCATATTCTGGTTATGCAAGAGGGAAATTATCTGAAGCACCATGGCAAGCCCTCCTCTAAATTCTTCAAAAATAAAATTGGCCTTCTTAAAATCTGTGTTTAATATACTGTGGCTGTATTGTCCTTTTTTAGCATTTATATTTTCTGAGAAAACAAATTTTGGGTTTTCAGTACCAGTAAGCCACACGCATTGAAATGAAAAATATAAGATTTTCCTGAATTCTTGGGTCCACATCAGCAACCTGTTGTTCTAATGTCTGTCTGTGGAAGCGTGTGTATGATAAGTTTACACAGACGTTTCAGTTTAAAGAGGACTTTTCCAATCCACAGAGGGTCAGATATGAACGTCTGTGAGGAGCTGGTAGTGACCCAGAGCAGCTGGTGAACAGGTTCTGCTCTCTCCACCCCCTCCTGGTTCCCAGCTTGGTTCAGTCCGGGCTGCTATCATAAACAAGATGGCTGCTTGAGTGTTGACGCTGAAGTTCAGTTTTATCTCGAATTTCAAACCTAAACGCCATCTACTCCTTTAACCAAATTGCTCCTCGATGCGATAACATCCCGGTAAGTGAAAACTAGCCCCAGTTTTTCTCGCTGAGGTGGAAACGTGTGAATGTTGCCTCCATTAACCCTCTGTGGCTACCGTAGCCTGCAGCTAGCTGGCTCTCTCCCTGCTGGTGAACACTGGGGGTTTTACTAGGAGGGATTCCCCCCAGCTGGACTGCTTGTTTATGTGGAAAGAGAGGGAAGAGGAAGGATGACGTGTTCGTAGGGTAATTTGTAGATGACAAAAAGCAGGTTTGAGGATCCACCATTGATGCTCGGAGCTAACGTTAGCAGCTGAAAGCTAAGATGTTGGCAGGGGTCCGCTTTAAAGACTGGAGTGCGGCGGCTGGACACGGTTTTCTGTCCCCGTCATGTGATCGGGCTGTTACCGGCTTCTGTCAGCAGCATCCTCTGCTGACCCGACCCCCAGGAGCTGTGAGGAAGCTCTCCACAATCATCATCATCAGCAGCAGCTGAGGGTTATACTTTAATTGTTGCTTAGAGTGAAAGAATCCAACTCACTGATCTCATTGTCTGTGGTGGGAAATAACATGGGGTTTTTTTTAAGACCACAACTAAAATTGGCCTACTTCTTAAATTGGTCTAATCTTTCACTTTCTCCTTTCTAATCTTTCACTTTCTCACTTTCTCCTTTCAGAGCTCTGGACAGGCCTCTGTCCTCCTGTCACACCATCCCTCTGCTTCTCCTCCATCTCTACACCCCTCAAGTCCCTTGACCTCCAATTAACTACTCCATATTTCCACTGACCCTCCCTCACGCAGGTCTGAACCATCTATGCCCTGTCTAATCTGAGCTGATCCTGAACATCTAGATTTGGTTCCTAGAGTTTTTATATTTTGTCTCCTGACATTAGAATAGGTCTCACTCTTTATTAGACACCTATCTTCACTAGCTCCGCATGACAAGATGCACTACTGAAAGACAGAGAAAACTTCCTGTTTGAAATCATGACACGGTCTAGTTAAAGGTTTTTGCTTCTAGTTCAAAGTTTATTTATAACTCAGCAGCACATGTTTTCTGCAGAGAACCCACTGTCTCATGTTGTCTTGAATCTGCTTGAATATATGTTGAAGTAAAAGATTCGTATTTCCAGACTGCTGTCTTCTTATTTGTATAGAGCGTCACAGAAACACTGATTGGTTTGCAAGGGTCAATGGAAATCAGAATCAACCTTGTTGGCCAAGATTTTGTGAACAAACAGGAAATTTGAGTCCAGTTTCAAGAGCTTGCAATGTGGAGACATGGAGAATAAATATTAGGGACAGGACTTTAACATGTTAATTTAGAGTAATTACTGTAACTACATACATTTTGACACCTACAAATGTTTTTTTTATTGCATACAAGGTTCCAGTAGGAACCTTTGTATTTGTGAGTTTCTGGTACAGCCATAAATCCAACGCACAAGTGTCATCCACAAACGACTATGCGAACAGCAGCAACGAATTACGAGGCCACTACTCTTGGCCCGCTGAAGGTTAATTTTTGCTTCAAAAGTCGAACTGACGGGACGCTGGGAAAGAATATTGTTGTGCTAACAGGTGTTAGCCTATCAGCGAAGCTACTAAATCCTAAAATATATACCATACCATAGCAATACTAAACGTGTTACTGCAGGACAGACGCACCAGTCTGATAGTTGGATAACTCCGACTCTTTTTTTATTGATGATTTATCTCTGCTCTGACAAGCAGTTTTGAAGGTTTTGTTTAAAACAGTACTGGATTTCCCGTTTCTAATCTTAGAACCAGACTACTTGCTTTGCTTCCTGTCCACAGTGTCTTCCCAATGCTTTGACACATCAGTGTTGTCGATGTTGAGCTGAAGATAAGAGGCGTCGATATGAATAAGAAAACCCTGAGGTCCAGCTAGATCACAATGAACAGAGGTCATGAGTGTTACATAAACATGCTATATAGATGTGTGGGCAAGGTGTCTGATGTGGAGGTGAGCTGTTGCTGCTAAGGGTGACACCTGGTGTTTGGTTTAGGGGGAAATTACCTTTTCATACAGAGGCAGATTGGTTTTTATAAATTTCCCATAAGGGGGCGGTATTATGCATAATCAGCTTTTTTTTTAAGCTTTACATCATGTTATAATGTTATTCCCTTGTCATAAACATCTCTGGAGTGATGCTTGGATTCTGTCATGCATATTTGAGAAATCCTTTAATCTCCATGGCTACCATTCAGAACTGCCTAAACACTTGCTCTCTCTGAGCTCTGCCTTTTCCTCCTCTGTGCTTTAGTCCCCAGACCGAGCCTCTTCCTCACAGAGCAGGCCTTCTCCACCACTCCCCTACTCAGTTCCTTCAGAATAGCCAGCAGCAATTAGCAAACACCTGGTGGAACTGTATGTCTGCCAAGCTGCTAAGAACAGCTGAAAGCGGCATCATGAAGAAGCATTGTTGTGACGATGTGCTGAAGGGGGAGTGTCGGAAAGGGTTTCCACCCTTCAGAAGGAGACAGAAGCCCAATTTCAAGGCGTCAGATACGTTTTTGATGCAAAGTCAAATTTTTTTTAAGTCATGTTTAATATATACAGTACTTTTATAACTGGAGCAGCTCCTCCAGTGTCACCATGCTCCTCTGCTTCACTGATTATTGCTCTGCTTGCTGTCAGTTTATTTTACATTTACTGATTTAGTGGCTTCTGAAGGCAGGTGGGCACTTGATGCAAATTTTTTGTTTCACACCTTTTTTATTGTTTGTAAGAAAATGCATCCTTCTCCCTCCTGGTCACTGCCTTGCTCCACTTACTGTGGGTCTCCCACACCACAGACTAATAAATACATGGATATTTGTGGCTTTGTGAATGTTATAAACTTTTAACATTCTTTTAAGGCACTAAAAGATTGCTTTATTATTTCGGTATGAAGCTGTTGTTTCTTGGATTTAACTGAACTTCGACGTACCTAGCCGAAAAAATGTAGAACATTTTTGTTTGTGCATAATAACAAATGAAATTCAGGGGGTTTGATTGTTCTTAAATTGACTAAATTTGGCATAATGTTTCATATTGCAGGGACTTTTGCAACCGACATCCACTGATTTCTGGACATACAATGTTGTCACGGTGAGAAACAAGCAGAACTGTTCATATGTTGTAAGAATTATGCAGAATACATTTTGTGTAAGAAATCAGCAATGCTGATATAAATCTCACTCTACCTCATGTTTTCTTTGCTTCTTTGTCCTTTTTTGCTTTTGTTTCAAAGAGTCTTGGATGTCATGGACAAGTGGCCGGAGAGAGTCAAATCCCGAAATCCAGAGCAGTTACACTGAGACTCCTCCAAACAAAAGACATCATGGAGATGAGAATAGTTCAGACGTAGGCCTGAACTCAGCAGAACCCCATCTGAACAGACATCAGATAGTTTTACCGAGGTCCTGATATCCGTTTCTTTGCAGCAATCTGAGTGTTTTTGCACTTCAGAGCTAGACATAGAAAACAAGTAATGAATGATGCTGGCCATGGTGACTTAGTGTAAATGGCTATTAATCAGCACAGCTCAGTGACAGTATTCACTGCTCAATCTTCCTGCCCCTCTCAGTTCTCCTCTTGCTCCCTCTCCCCGTCGCTGCCCTTGTCCATTTGGATTCGCTACCACCTCCTGACCTGTCCGACCTCCTTCCCACATCACCATGGCCACTGGCTTGGGGATTTTGAAGCTGCTGCGAGGGGTCCGCCAGCTGGAGCTTCACCGCCTGATTCTGGCATTGATAGTCTTCTGCCTGCTCTCCATGGCATTCTTGGCTTACTACGTCTCCAACAGCCCCAAAATCAAGGACCCACCACCTTTACCCTTCAGTGATTGTGGTGGAGGTGGGGGGACGCTGCTGGGAATGGGTACTGGGGCAGACGGTGGCGAGACGGGAGGCCAGAGGTCCCCTCTCTTCCTTCCAGTGCGCCAGGGGCGACTCCAGGAGGTCAAGACGATTGACAACTCCAGGACGGAGCCAGTGGTTCTGGTGTTTGTGGAGAGCATCTATTCCCAACTGGGCCAAGAAATCGTTGCCATCTTAGAATCGAGCCGCTTCCACTACCGCACAGAGATTGCTCCTGCTAAGAGTGACATGCCCACGCTGACGGAGCACAACCGTGGACGATACGCCTTGATCATCTATGAAAACGTGCTGAAATATGTCAACCTCGACGCGTGGAACCGAGACTTGCTGGACAAGTACTGTGCCGAGTACGGAGTGGGCGTCATTGGTTTCTTCAAAGCAACTGAGAACTCGCTTCATAGTGCACAACTCAAAGGTTTCCCCCTCTTTCTACACTCGCACCTCGGACTCAGGGACTACCGTATAAGCCCCAGTGCGCCGCTGCTTTACATCACCAAGCCCAACCAGGTGGAGCAGGGCTCTTTGCCGGGGGATGATTGGACGATTTTCCTGTCTAACCACTCTACATATGAACCAGTTCTTTTAGCCACCCCTAAGTCCTCAGATCCCCTGGCACATTTTGGACCTGGCCCCTTGCAGGCCCTCTATTCCACCGTGGTGCAGGACCTGGGGCTCCATGATGGCATCCAGAGAGTTCTCTTTGGAAATAATCTCAATTACTGGCTTCACAAGCTGGTGTTTGTAGACGCTATCGGCTACCTGACGGGGAAAAGACTGTGTTTGTCGTTGGACCGCCACATCCTGGTGGACGTGGATGATATATTTGTGGGCAAGGAGGGGACTCGTATGAAGGTGTCTGATGTGGAGGTGAGCCAGTTACCCTGTGTTCCATATTAGCACGCTGATGTTCTGTTCGTTTATCTTGAAAATGTGACTGAGTCTGGTAGATTTAGCCGTATAAGTGAAGATTAAAAGATATTTCTTAAACATTTCTTTTTTTTTGGCAATAATTCTAGTTGAGCAATTTGCAGAATTTTTCTAAAATGATATTGAAAAATATACTTTTTAAATTCTACATATTTATGTAGAATGTTTCAAGAAACATCTACAGGATGTTTCTTGAAACTGCCATTCTGTGTTGACCAGCGATGCAACACAGAATTGACTCAATCAATTTAGGATTGTTTGTGGATTAACGCTTTAATAGATTAAAATTACTTCCAGTTGATTAACTAATAACTTCCACTTGGACCTTTATTTTCAGTGTTGTAGTTTTACTATCTGATAAGATTAACTCATCAATCAATAACTTGCATCCCTAACGTTGACAGTTGCCATTGCTGATTCTTTTCTCAACTTCATGTGTGTCAAATCTATATTGCCAAGATCTTGATGAAATAAGAAACTAGATGCTAGCTGAGTTGGGATCGCATTGATTGTGGTTTTCATGGTTCTTTTTGTGGTAAGTGAGTTTTTTTCTGTATTTGGTTTCAGTTTTAGGAGATCAATGTTACTAGCTCTGATTGGTTCCCCAGAAACCGCTCCATGTCGGCTTTATGAAAACCGCTGGCAAATTCACCAACCTCCATTCTCGCTGCGTCTTTGCTTTGCTCTGACAACCGAGTGAAGAATTGGTTGCACTTCCCTTTTCCTTCCCCTTCACATGCTGCTTTTGAACCCAGCAGTCTCTGTCAGCAGGTCTGACTGACGATTTCAAAAATACTGCTGTTGGCATCAGTTTTGTAAATGTGACAAAATCTTCAGCCAGTGTGACTGAAGCATTCCTGCAAAAAAAAAGAAGAAAAAAACAACTCTCAAATGTACTTTTATTGAAATGAGGTCCAACGTTAAGAATGCACAATGACAAAGATGTTGGCTTCCAATTTTCCTCACCTGTAAATGGTGCTTATTAGAAATGTATTTCTAATAAACCTTTGTTTCTCACAAGTTATTTGGGCTTTGCTTAGTTTTCTCTGGTTTTTCGCAGGCCTTGCTGAACACTCAAAATAAGCTAAGAGCGCTGGTTCCTAATTTCACCTTCAATCTGGGATTTTCCGGAAAATTCTACCACACAGGTACTAAACATTGTAAGATTAAATCGATCCTTTTCCTCTTTAATGATTCATGTCGCTCTGAGTTTTGTAGAATCTGACTCCAAGTTGGAGGAGACCATAATATTTTTTGGTTTATATGTGGGTGTTTCCAGGAACCGATGAGGAGGACCAGGGAGACGACATGCTGCTGCAGCACAGGAAGGACTTCTGGTGGTTCCCTCACATGTGGAGCCACATGCAGCCTCACCTCTTTCACAATGTCAGCGTCCTGGCTGAGCAAATGAAGCTCAACAGGATCTTTGCTCAGGTAACAGGAGACTCAGATGGAGGATGTTTGTTAAACAAACTGTTCAGTAACGGAGAAACGCCGGACAATGTTGGGTCTTTTCTAGAGATGTGCCGATCAGGTTTTTTCCTCCTGATACCGATACCGATCACCGATACCGATCACATAATTATTATTATTTTTTTTTTTTAAATCATAAACACTACCGGTTACATTGTGTGGAAAAAGGAACCATGAATTCACCTTAATTTAGACAAAAACTTGTTTTTAATAACTTTTTTCAAGAAGAAAACTAAACAAAACAGGCATTGTGCAAATTGTACTGCTATTGATAATACTATCTTTAACAGACTGATAACATATGAAGGCTCTGAAGAGGCTAAATAATACAAAGAGCCAAAATAAAACCTCTCAACATTGCCAAAAAAATTCAAGTATAAAACTTAACATTCAAAGGCAAAAACAGGTTCCATTACAATAAACAATCCAGAGTTACTGAATGAAAACTTCCTGATAGCATGGCGGCTAGCTGATTACTGCTAGTTCTGAGTGGCTGTTTCTGACTGAGCGGAGTAAGTATGCAGATCAGGGAGGAAATCGATAATTTTTTTAGAGATTATCTGTCTCATGTTAGGACAGCGAAAGTTTTAATAAGTATGTAAAATTTATTTTTTTAGGTTAGATGTTGCAGCTTTAAACAGAGATTCGGTGTGAGAGTCACTACCAGGTGGAGCAGAAGCGGCGCTCCATCTGTCAGATATCACTACCTGTAGCGTAGCAGCGGTTCAACAGCGAGAGCAGAACCAGCGTCTTACATCGCAGCTCGAAGACTTAAATAATTTTGCGGGTTATTTGTGTAGCTTTCTGACCGTCATGCTAATCCGGGTGAGTGTTTGTAGCTGTGCGCTGCTTTACCTGCTATCTGATCGCTCTGTATGTCTTTTTTACTGCAGTGAGCCTAGATGTAGCCAATCTCTGTCAAGTATGGCACTGTTTTTATGTTGTACTCGTATTAGCTTCGTTGTGTTGATGCATTTTGACATGCTTCAATTTTCCGCCGCAACACGCAAACTTCCCCATTCACTCAGTGCGTTATAGTTCCACATCGCTTAGGATTTGTTGCTGCGCGTTTGCGCAGTGTGAAGGAAAGAGGAGACCAGCTGCACAGGCAGGCTGCGAAATGAGATGATCGGTATCGGCAACAAGAGCCAATGATCGCCGATCACCGATCATGCACTTTTTCACGAAAATCGGCCCGATTATGATCGGTGACCGATCGATCGGCACACCTCTAGTCTTTTCAGCTCTTTCCTCTTAACCTGATTTGTTGTTTTAAACAATAAGCTGAATGTGAGAGTTAAGATTTCAGGTTTTTTTTGTTCCCTCCCAACCCCCCAACTACCTTTCCTGAATTTAGAGAAGATTCTCTGCATATTTGGCTGCTGTAAAACTGATGAAGACAGCCTGATACCGTAACGCTGCATGTTCTGGTCCATGCTTTCAATTAGGGCTGTTGTAAACGAATATTTTAGTAATCGAGTAATCTATCGATTATTCTTACGATTAATCGAGTAATCGGATAAAAAAAATTATAAAATGAAATATTGGTAAATCTGGCATAATACCGGTGTTACTATCAGATATCAATGTCAGTCCAATTTTTCATATTTGAGCATCCCTAACAGTTGCTTTTTTGTAGTTTAGAAAACTAACCTGTAACAATAATAGCTCACTTTCTAAGTTAACCAGAAGAAAAGTTATAGAAAAATCTGAAATTATATTGAATTTAATAACAAAGAGGCAGGCTCATAAATATGCTTATAAAAAATGTCTACAATCCAGCTTTTAGTTTATGTATTCATCTTCAGTGAGTTTAATAGATTAATTAAACTCACCTTGCCACCTAACCTGTCACGCTTTGGGTTTGAAAATACGGGAAATGCCGCCTGGAGTGGGAGGAGAGGGCGAATGAAGAACGTAAGATGGGGTGGAGGGGAGGAAATAGACCAGCGGACTGACGAACCGTTAGACCGGGGGACGAACACGGGGGGGAGCAATACGGGATATTTACGACACCTTCACTGGTCACACTCAGAAACTCATCTACCAGCCATGTACGATGCGCTCCGCCACCCGTTTCTTCAGACCGGGATATGAAATTTATTGTGCGGTTCGTCGGTAAAGCTACATTTACACGGTAAGCATCAGCTACTCAGCCGCCCGCCCTGCTCAGGCTATCCGCTCACCTCAGCGCTCTTCCCGCCGTTCGCTTTCAACCAGCAGCCCCGGAGGAGAAATGCTGCCGTACTCCAGGCATTCCCCAGTCATTTTAAGGATGCTTATTGGTTCCCCAAAAACGATAAAAAGTCGGGCATTATCATCAATCAATAAAATCCCCACGGGCCAATCTTGAAGATTGGACTTTATGCCGCTGAGACTTAGCTTTTGTCAACAACTCAGAGGCGGAAGTGAGAGCTCCGCGCAACGCAAATGAAGTCCCGGCCGGAACACGGTGCGCTAACTAATAAAACATAAATTAACGAAGCTTCGAGGCAGGTAAATTTTCCTCGAGGAATTTTAGTAATCGAGGTACTCGAATCATTCGAGGAATCGTTTCAGCCCTACTTTCAATGAGTGCTGGATAAACCACTTCAGTTCTCGAAGCATTGGAGCTTTACACACTTATTCACATGCTTTAGTTTCTCCTATTTGTATGATCAAAGATAGAGTAAAAATTTTACATATCCAAAAACTGTAGCAGCAAATTGTTCAGAATAGAATCATCCAGCTCAGGTCAGAACAGTGTCATGCCTCCAGCCCGAAAAAGCCATAAATTCACCATTATGTGGCATCAGGTCTCTCCACAGCCATATTTTTGATATCAATTATTTCAATTGATAATTGAAATAATTGTCAGCTAATTGATTAATCGTTAACTGGAGGATTAAAAAAATGGCCATTTGCTGAAAGGACAACACTGCCAGAACAGTAATTAAGTCAAAACTGTGCCAAACATGCATACATTTAGAATAAAAAAATCTAAATATGTTCAACCCAGAAGTCCACAAGTTTCATTTTTAGCTTCATCTGATTCAAGTTCTGTAAAAAAGAAAAATCTTCTATTGCTCACGATTTGCATAAAATGTATTTATCAAAACAAGAGTCAATAGATTCTTTGCATCCTTTTGCTACAAATGATCAAGCACACACTAAAAGAATGCTTTGTTGTTGCATTTTAGGCTATAAAATTGTCATTTTCATATTTGAAAAAAAGGATGTGAATTATTTGATCATTTTAAATGTATTTGTAATATTGTGAAAAAAATTACTTAAATGAAAAATCTGCAGAATTTTAAAAATTTATTAATTGTGAGAATAGTCAATAGAATAATCGATTAGTAAAGTAATCATTAGTTGCAGTCCTGCTAAAATGAGAGCAGTACGTTGCTGTTAACACAACTCAACCCTGCTTCCAGGAAAAACCTGCTTCCAGGTTTTTCGCTAAACCAAACAGTTTAGCGAATGTGTTGCACTTATTCTAATGTCTTACTTAAAATAAATAAGACATTTTTCTTCTGAAGAAGGAGCACTGAGACGTTTGGGTTTTGCTGCCCTCTGTAGGAGCATGGAATCCCAACAGACATGGGCTACGCAGTGGCTCCGCACCACTCCGGGGTCTACCCTGTCCACACCCAGCTGTATGAAGCCTGGAAGTCTGTGTGGGGAATCAGAGTGACCAGCACTGAAGAGTACCCTCATCTGAGGCCAGCGAGGTACCGCCGGGGCTTCATCCACAACGGAATCAAGGTCAGTGCGCTCCACTGGGTTCAGGTCCCAGCCAGCTTCAGATTCTGCAGCAAGTTTTCTGTTGGATCCGATCTACAGAGATGAGGATCTCGTGACTCGATTGCGATCTTTAGTGTCACAGTTCAATTTAGAAGCCAATTTCCTTTCAAACGGTCTCCAGATTCTGTTTAAATGATGCGACTGGCAAGAGGAAAAGACATTTAAACCAAATCTGTAAAGTTCCCTAATGTCTCAAATTTCGTTAGTTTATATTTTAATAAAAATAGCTTTTTCATAAATTATATAGCTTATTTTACCAATATTAGGTTAGCTTAACTTTTTCTTGAATAAAAAAAAAAATTTAACAATTATTCAAAATACATACGGTGGGTGAGACGACCTTCTGCGTATTGTCCTGCCTTAAGGCTTTAATGAAGTCAGAGGAGCAGAGATGCTGATTGTCCTTCATTCTGCAGGTGTTGCCCAGGCAGACCTGTGGCCTCTTCACACACACCATCTTCTATAACGAATACCCTGGAGGCTCCAAGGAGCTGGATAAGAGCATCAGAGGAGGAGAACTCTTCCTCACCGTTCTCCTAAACCCTGTAAGTCAACTCCACTCATATAGACGCTGCACCGCAGAGCTGCTTGAGTTCACGTCATCAGTAGTAACTCGTGCCACACTGCAGATGGGTCTGTAGGCTCTGTCTACAGATGCATCAGCAAGTTCCAGCTGTTGATGTGTTTGTTGTTAGAGTTGTAGAGAAGTAGAAGAAGAAGAAGACAATGGCTCCGAAGCATGGGTCATGTCAAGACAACAGGGATCTGTCTCAGCAGTTCAGATTCCCAGGAAATATCTGGTGGTGTGTCTGGTGCACTATACTGGAACTGGATTCATTTATTCTGACTGGAGATTCTGTAAAACTTTAGTAATCTTTGAAGGGGGAGGAGCTTTTGAAATGAGGTCCAGGTTGAAAACTACACCACCTACGATGTAGACTTGGTTTGATTTGTAACATTTGCAATGTTACAAATGTTGTAGTTCTCTCGCGATACATTGTGTCAAACAAATAACCCTCATCTTTCTCCCAAGAACCACTGAAGAAAATGACACAAACAAAGTGCAACTTCCTTCCTCCCAAAATATAAACACAAATGGAGTGCTAGGCTAGCGTGTTTGTATTTAGGACACTTAAACATGGACAGAATTCTTTTACACTAAAGAACGATGGTTCTAGAATACAGTTTCATTTGTGAAGCCTTTACAGCCTTAACTCTAAAAGTTCTTACTTTTTGTACTTGAGGTCCCCATTGGACACTATATCTGGACAGAATTGCTATCGTATGAATGATTGCTTTTTCAACCCTCCCAGTTTCCCACATGACCAATACGCTCATTCACTGTCCATGCAACGCAGATCAGCATCTTCATGACTCACCTGTCCAACTATGGAAATGATCGTCTGGGCCTCTACACCTTTGAATCTCTGGTGAAGTTTGTCCAGTGCTGGACAAACCTCAGGCTGCAGACCCTACCTCCTGTTCAGCTGGCAGAAAAATATTTCCAGATCTTCCCAGAAGAAAGGAACCCACTCTGGCAGGTACAGTTTTGAGAAAAGGAAATGGAAATAATAATAATAAAAAAATATGTATTTGACATTTCTACTGAATGTAAAACAATTATTTTTTTTAGAACCCGTGTCACGACAAAAGACACAAAGACATCTGGTCCAAAGAGAAAACCTGTGACAGACTTCCTAAATTCCTTATTATTGGACCACAGAAAACAGGTAGCTCTCCTCATCTCCACTTTCAGTCATTTTTCCTCTTTAGCCTTTTGAATTTCATCATCGTTTCCTCCATCAAGGCACTACAGCACTTCACTCATTCCTGAGCCTCCACCCGGCCATCACTGGCTCCTTCCCCAGCGCCACCACCTTTGAAGAAATCCAGTTCTTCAGTGGAATCAATTATGACAACGGGATTGACTGGTAGATCTCATTAGCACATGCTTTACTCCACTTTTAGATTCTCCCTGTCCCAGACAAGAGACTCAATATTGCAACATTCAACATTACAATCACATAATTACATATTCCAAATGTAATGCAGCCTTAATGATCATGGATGATTTTGTTTTTGTCTTTTTCATTTTTCTTTTAGGTACATGGAGTTCTTCCCATTCCCCTCCAATGTCAGTGCAGACTTCATGTTTGAAAAAAGTGCCAATTACTTTGACTCAGAAATGGCTCCCAAACGAGCAGCAGCACTGTTACCCAGAGCCAAAGTCTTGGCTGTGCTCATCAACCCGTCTGACAGAGCATACTCCTGGTACCAGGTACGATACCCAAATGGACCCATGGACAGCTTCCAAGTTAACTTTTTTCTTTTCTTTTAGTAAAAATCTGAAAAATGTGGAGTGCATTAGTTCAGCCCACCTTAGTCAGGAATTTTTAACTTTTGAAACCAGAATCTGTTCTGCCTTAAGTTACTCATATTAGTTTGCACAAGGTTTCAGTTAGATTTTTTTGTTGTTGTTTGTGACTCCAGCACCAGAGAGCCCACCAGGACCCAGCGGCGCTCAACAACACCTTCCATGCAGTGGTAACCGCAGCCGCCTCGTCCCCCAGAGCCTTGCTAGTTCTGCAGAAACGGTGCCTTTATCCAGGGGCCTACGCCTCTCATTTGGAGCGATGGCTGCAGTATTACCAACCCAGCCAGGTAAAACTGGTTTATTATTACAATAACCATCATATAAAACAATGTTGAGGATTTTTTTCTGTAACTCTTGTTGAAGATGAATTAGTTTCTCTCTCCAGTTTTAAATCTGAATCTTCCCTCCAGATTGACTTTGCTCTCCTAGAATCCTCTGACTGTTTCTGTTTCTGTTCCTCCGCTCAGCTGCACGTTGTGGACGGGGCCTTGCTGCGCTCCAATCCTGTTCTGGTGATGGAGGGAATTCAGAGATTTCTGGGTGTTACTCCCATCTTCAACTACACACAGGCTCTAATGTAATGCAACACACACAAATCCAAGCTGCAACCAAGCAGTTTTTAGAAACCTACAGAGTTTAAGGGAAACTCAAACTTACTTAAATTAACTTTTTGTGTAAATGTGGAAAAGTGCATTCAAACAAGTGTTGAGTGTTAATATTTTTGAGACTTTTAAACCTTCTGTTCATTGGTTCATATTAGAGGCAACATGTCATGTTTCTAATAGTTTCTTGTTGGAAGCTACCCAGCTAGCATAGCAGTCTCATCAGGTCAGCAATTAAACCAATCTAAGTTTCTGAGACAACTCAGAAATCCAATGTTTCTCTCGTCATTGAACGCGTCAATGCTAGAGAACATACAGATATTTATTTACATATATTGAAATATCTTGAGATTTAGTTCATTAAAAAAAATCAATTAGTTATTTTAAAAGCTACAAAGAGGTCATTGCCAGTTATGTTACAAAACTTATTTCTCTTAAGCTCAATTGACAGAAATAACAGAAGATTTCAATGAATTATGACTCCATCCTATGGAGGACATTAATGATGGTCTTCTGGCCAGTTGTTAGGTCTGCAGTCTTCCCCGTATTGAACCAAACTGAAGTCATTTAATGACACCTGGTGGAAACCTGCACACATTCAGTTTACAACATTCATGCCCTGTAAAATTTGAGCTTATTTCTCCACAGTATTCATATTTTTTGTTTTCATGGGTTTTATGAGCTGGAAGCCAAAATGATGTAAAAAAATAAACAAACAAATACTTGAAATTGTTTAAGCTGTGGAGCCTGAGTCTATAACCTATGAAAGTTTTGACTTTTTGAATGGAATTATGGGAATTAATCAATTTTTGAAGATTTTCTAGTTTTTTGGACAGGGTCTGTGTGTATAGATAACAGGGAGGCTGAACTGAGTGCAGCAACCAAGAGTTGGGTAAGGACTAATGTCAGCCTCGTAATCTATTTAAAAATACTGATAAAACCTGGTCTGACATTTTACCAATACAACCACAGGGCTCCTGGTGTGATGCTGCCTGTCACAATAACTCCTTTTGCTGGATGATCAGTTGTCCCAGAAGTTATTGTGATAAACAATATTGTTGTTTTGAGACCATTTTGAAGCAGTATAATGGCAGTGGCATTAGTAATGCAAAAAACACATTCTCAATGATTAATAAACATGTAACACAGGAACTGGAAGACATTTCAAATATGCAAAATAAATTAACAGAAACAAATAAAATAAATTATGAAGTCTCTATAAACAAAACTATCCTTCAAATAAAAGGGGGATCAGTTTAGATCAAAACACCAGACTGAAGACTTTTGTCATCCAGAGAGAAAAGAGAAAAATGATAAATCATGGAAATGGAAAATATTAAGCTGGTTTTAATTTGTCATGTGATTAATTGATTTATTGCTATTATTGTGATAGACCAAATATAAATAATTAATGACCACTCAGAGCAGGAAAGCTAAGATATTAATACAGAACAAGAAATGCATTGTACTCTCCATTACTCTGCAAATGAATTATATTTCATCAGTTATTAAAATGTGTGCTTGTTTTGGTTATAATCAAATCTATGGATTAAGCTATAATAGGTTCCTGGATTCAAAGTCTTCGCAGCAGCTCTGCATTTGAACAGATTCTGGTTCTTTGTGGAGGTCCGGTTCTGTTTCATGTTGAGGGGAATCCAGTGTTCCTTTAAAAAGAAAATTCAAAGAAGCAGCATTATTTAACCCAAACGCAGTGAAAGGTGTGCTGCACTGTAATAATGACCGACTGTTTGTCTGCAGGTATGACGATGGTAAAGGTTTCTGGTGTCAGCGAGTGGAAGGAGCCCGGTCCAAATGCCTTGGAAAGAGCAAAGGCAGGAAGTATCCAGAGATGAGTTCTGAGGTACATCAACACCTCCGTTACAGTAGCACTAGTTTAGCTCTAAATATCAAATGTTAGTGAGTTAAGCTGATTACATTATTTAAAAACTGGCGAAATTTAATAATGTCACCTTCCTAAAATAATCGTCTGTCATTCTTTGTCAATAATGATTTTTCTTTGGTTTTTGTGAAAATCACTTTTGGCAAAAATACAGCTGGTGCATTATGTTGGAGGTTTAATAATAAAACTAGAGTTGTCCTTGATGAGCAGCAATAGGATTGAAAAAGACTTAACATAATTGTTGTTGAAGTTATCTGTAGAGTAATGGGATCTCCTTTAAATGTGCAGAAAAATCAATCCTATAAAGGATTGCAATTTCTAGTTCTGCTGGTATGATTCGAAATGCTCAAATATCGATTTTTAAAATATGTTTTAAGTTTCATTAACGCCAAACTCAATTCCAGTATAATCAACATGACCAATAGACACCTCACCAAAACTAACACAATTTTTCCTTAAAACATATTTTAAAAATCGATATTTGAACATTTCGAATAAATTTCAAATTGACGTATCTGTGAGTGTACTGCATATAACGTTGAGCGTCCACTCAAATCACTAGACACTGAAAGACATATCTAATCTCTAGTTTTTGTGTATGTGTTTGTGTGTTCTCTCCAGTCACGTGCCTTTCTAACAGAGTACTACCGTGACCACAATATGGAGCTGGTACGCCTGCTGAACCGGCTGGGCCAACCACTGCCATCCTGGCTTCACCAAGAACTCCAGAACTCCCGCTGAAGCCGAGGGCCTCTCGTCACATGGAGTTTGTTCTCCAGAAAACTGCTCCCAACACTTCTTACTTTTAGAGCTTCTTTTCCCAGGACTCCTGATGAAACGGGGGTGGGGTAGAGGAAAACGGGGGTAGCTCCATGAACACTCTCTTGTTCTGTTGCCGACATCGGTCTGCAGCGCAGGACGCATCAGCTGAGAATCAAAGATCCAAGGGACTCGAGCTTTAAAGACAAATGAGTCAGTGACTGAAGACTGAAGCAGTGGGTTACCTGTATGGTGTAACACAGGGGGTTAGCAGGCACAGGCATACTGATGCTCCCACAGAATGGCGTTAGGTCAGAGGTCAGACAGGTTGAAGCAGACATGCTGATCCTCATCCACATCTCTCTCTCTAAAACACCAGTTCTACTTGATAATCAGTCGGCAGAGCTCCAACTGTGGACTCAAACTAAAGGCTCTGCAGGGATCTAGTAAAATAATAAACCAAGTGACACACACACATTTAACTGGCCAACACCTGAAAACAAGCTGTAGTTTTTTTGTTTTTTTGGGGGGATTTGATCAGATTAGAACAGTTCGGTATGCGTGGCATCAGTGTTGTGATGGATTTTCAACCCTATAATCAGCATCTGGGACTCTTCATGCTCGGTGTTATCACAGCAGACACACAGGGAGGCTAATGAATATAGGGGTTTGGTCCAGTTCATAAGCGTCCCAGTGCTACTGGAGCTCCAGTTCTTCCCAGTTCCACCAGTCAAGCTCTGAACTCCAGCAGCAACATTCAGAAATCTCAGCACCAACTCTTCTCTGTTGGACCAGAGGAAACAACCACTTTCATCAGAGACTGGAGTTGGACCAACAACCAATTCTTATTTTTATGAACAGCATGTTTAAAAAAAAAAGAAGAAAATTTGACCTGCAAAAAAAAAAAAAAAAAAAAGCTAAGAAAAACAATTAAAAGGTGGATTGATCTGTTGGACAGCATGGGTCTGTTATCGCTTATCTTGCTGCTGTTTTGTTTTAAATCACAGCATCAACTTATGCCTCAGCACTTTCAGGTTAAACACCTGCCTGATGCTGTGTTGACGTTCTGTTTGCAGCTCTGTTGATATAAGCTGAACAGAGATGGGATGTGTTGAGTCATTTTAAGGAGCGCTCACTAACATTAGTATTTGGAAGTAAAATTGGTGAGCGCAGCACATCTGGAACAGAACTAGCACGTTGATGCGCTAGGTCCGATGTCGCAGAAAATGTTCAAAACCCCTGGCTTGTCGAGCCTAATCAAACCTCTAAATTTTCATTATTTACAGTGTAAATTTCCTCATGGTCGCCATCTTGACTAAATCCCAAAGTTTTTGCCTGAGAATTGTGCATACAGGCATTTTTCTTTTGTTTTAGTGAGAGTGGCTGCACCCCGTTCTAAATCTGTGTACTAACCTGGTAAAGCTGAGGTCAATAAAAAATGACTGAATAAAAACAAAAACAACCAGCAGTCTGTAACATCTGGTGGCCCAAAAAATGCCACCAGATGTGGTGGCATTTTTTGTATAAAAAAATGCCACCAGTATAAAATCATGTCTACCTTCTTACGACTGACTAAAAGTCCAGCTCTGGTCCAGGATGTGCCCAGTGTTACAGTAGCTTTTTATTGCTATGGAAATGACTGTTACTGTGAACTCTTCGGTTTAACCTGTTGTGGCCTCCCCTTTTTTGTTGCCTTTTATTTCGTTGTTTTGTTTTAGTTGATATTGCTTTGAGAAAATACACCACAAATTTTAGAAGTTTGTCATCCCTGAAGATACAGATGTAGCAGGTCGAAACACAGACTGACATGTAGCTCTCTTTTTTTTTTTTTTTCTGCATTTAAGAGTACAGAAATTCCCAGTTTTGAAATGGTTTTTATTGCTTTACGGGTGTTTGATTCTAAACTTGCATTTCCCTGGACCAGAGCTGTTTAAATCTGGTGTGTGGAAAATAAAAACCTTTTCCTGAAAGCTAATTTTCTTGACTTTAATGCTAAAGGTTAAAAAGTTAAGGAAATAAGTGGAAATGTAACTACACTGGTTCAAAACTCAACAAGGTCATCATGCACTTCAGCTGTTATCCTATGTATGTTTCATACAGGTTACATTCATGTGGATGGACAATACAGGTGACAAAGTTCTAACAAAACATTGACTGTAAGAACGGGTACTTTCCACTCGGTCCTCATGTTTTTATGGGATTTCCTTTGATGAGGTGAAGTGTTTGAGATGATATAGGAAGCATTTATTATTTATTAAAGGAAGCACCCTTTCTTGGCATATAACAAACTTAACTGCCTCCTGTCATGGCAGCTATGTTTCCTGAGACGGTAATAAAAACATTGCAGAGAGCTGGTGTCAGTTTTTACTTTGAATGAAGTAAGCACACCACCAAGACGGAAAAGACAATTCAGCATTTCTAAAATATAATTTGGCAACACACTGAGGGTTTTACTTCACTACGACCCGCACAACCATACATTGGTGTTCAAGTAAACGGTTCAAAGACTGATTAAAAGCTGCTGTTTTCTTCTTTTCAGTTTTTGTATTGATGTAAAAAAAAAAAAAAGTTAACACTGTTTAATAAAATTTGAGAGAGGCTGAAAGAGAGGTTTTTTCTTTGCTCATGCTCATTTATGTGAAGTTCTACTTAAAACCAAACAACTCCAGCAGTTTACAATCAATGACAGAAATGTAGCTTGTTTATTTTAGCAGACACTACACATGTAGTGTCTGCTACACGCAAGAACCCGAATTTGAATGTGGGTTATTAACTACACAGATTCATTAATCAGCAACCGACCTATAAAGTGGTGTGTACAAATCTTCACCCTCTTAATGATTTCCTTTATTTTTTTGCATGTTAGCACTTAGTGTTGCAGAATATCAAGCGAGCTTAAATATTAGGCAAAGACAAGTCAAGAACAAAATAATTTTTAAATTAAGGTGTTTTCTATTGAGGGAAGGGGAAAAAAATACAAAACTACATGACCCTGGAATTGTGATTTCAGTCCCTGTTCAAAGATAAGTGGTTTCACCTGGTTGCTGTTTCTAGCCACACCCAGGCCTGATTACTACCACACCTGTACTTAAATATGAAACATCTGACAAAGAGAAGCACATTCTGGTACAGTAATGTACTAATTTTGTTGTTGGCCAACTGCCAAAACCCACCAACAAAGGAATGAACAGGCAAAAACTAGCATTAAGCAACAAATAAGAAAGAAAGGGATGAAAAAACCTTCACTTTTGACAGGTCAGATGTGCATTTTAACTAATTTTATTTCAAGTGACCTGGTCAAAATCACTTTTTTCATAGCCACAGACGAATTAGTCACATTTGTACTGCCCCAACATGTAGCACTTTCTGAGTATATTCAAATCTGCTGTGAACTTGAATGTTCACAGCAGATTTGTTCCAATTTGAATTGCACCAACATTTCAGAGTCTAGTGAAGACGGTGCTCAAGTTAGTGTAATAAAATTGACATCTTGATGTGCACTTGAATGGTGGAAACAGGTTTGTGAAAAAAATAAGACATGGATTAATGTTAAGCAAAAGGAGCAGAACAAACAACACTTGCTATTTGGAGAAACCAAGTCAGTGGCATTTTACGGCAACCTTTCTTGCTTCTGTTGGCTGTGCTCAGTTGTTTGCTGTTGAAGATAAACTCACAACCAAGAATACTTCAAAGAAAAGCACTTGGGAATGGATAAACCCGACGTGCCTTCTTTGAGGTGGTCTGAGAGTGACTCGGTCAAAAGCAATGCTTCCATAGCCAGAGCAGATTTTGTGGTATTTGACAAAGTGCCTTTCACAGTGCATAGCACTTTCAGCAAGAAAGTCAAGATTATGCTCAAGTTAGGACTGACATTTTAATGTGTTTTCCAAGTTGGGAAAACATGTAGCAAAGAGTGAGATGCAAAAAGTAAATAACACTTACTGTTGGCAGAAATCTTGTCAGTGCCAATCTTCAGGTAAACTTGGTCCTTGGTATTAGGTCTGTGTTGTTTCTGGTAGGGAACTCTGAAAAAGAAGCACAAGTTTCTCTTTCAAGGTGCTGTAAAAGTATCCTGGTCAAAATCACTTTTTTCGTAGCCACAGTCGTATTAGTCACATTTGTACTGCCCCAACATGTAGCACTTTCTGAGTATATTCAAGACTGTGCTCAAGTCAAGGTAATAGAAGTGATAATGCAATGGCTTCTTCAAGTTTGGAAACACGGCTGTCATGAAATGATATTTGCAGTAAGACTACAACAAGACGACCTTAACAAAGAGCACTTACTGTATACAGAAATCAAGTCAGTGCCTGTGTTAAGGTAACCCTGATGTGGACCTGTGGTGCTTTTGATTGAGCTTCTCAGTGATGGACTGATGGCTGCTTTGGAGTTCAGATTGTGCCTTATTTCTGCTGTTCTTCAAGTAGTGCTTTCTTGGTCTTGTCAATATGCTCAAGCCAGGCTAGCAGAAGTTCCATTTCAATGTGTTCTTCAGCTATTTCAAAAAATTGTCAAGAGATCCCATTCCGAGTCCGTGCCTGTGTTAATGTAATCTTTTTACCTTCCAGTGTTTGTTTGCAGTTTCTTCTTGTTGATGACAAACTTACAAGCAGGATTACCCCAAAAGTGAAGCACTTATGACATAAGTTAACACCAGGGATTCCATTTGAGGTGACCTGCATGTATAAGATTCCTCAGGGATGTGCATCTTATATCCTGAGTGCAGCCATTTCAACCAAGCTCCACCTTCTTTTCAGCAAAGTTTCAGTGGAGAAGACAATGGTCTTCCAATGACTCTGGGAATGGCCCTGACGCAATCAATGCAGAGCATTGAGAAGTGCTGAGTGGTCAATCAGCTTTAAATGTGAATACTTGGTGGAGGTTGTTATTGCAACTGGACCTTCTTTTCTAAGAGAAAAATAAATACAGGATTTGAAGTATACTTTTTAAAGTCAGTCTTTTGAATTCCTTCACATGTACCAGCTCAAATGTGCATTTTAATTATCAACAGCATAGGAATCACTATGTTATGACGCAAGTAGAGAATGGATATTTCTGTTGTGTCTTTCTGACAATAAAGTCACAGATTAAGACAACCCCAAAAGAAACACTTGGATATATCAAGAAGCCATGAGTGCATCATTTGAGGTGGTCCAAAAGTGACTGGGTCAAAAACACAACTTGAATGTTCACAGCAGATTTGTTCCAATTTGAATTGCACCAACATTTCAGAGTCTAGTGAAGACTGTGCTCAAGTTAGTGTAATAAAATTGACATCTTGATGTGCACTTGAATGGTGGAAAAAGGTTTGTGAAAAAAATAAGACATGGAAGAATATTAAGCAAAAGGAGCAGAACAAACAACACTTGCTATTAGGAGATACCAAGTCAGTGGCATTTTAGGGCAACCTTTCTTGCTTCTGTTGGCTGTGTTCAGTTGTTTGCTGTTGAAGATAAACTCACAACCAAGAATACTTCAAAGAAAAGCACTTGGGAATGGAAAAACCCGACGTGCCTTCTTTGAGGTGGTCTGAGAGTGACTCGGTCAAAAGCAATGCTTCCATAGCCAGAGCAGATTTTGTGGTATTTGACAAAGTGCCTTTCACAGTGCATAGCACTTTCAGCAAGAAAGTCAAGATTATGCTCAAGTTAGGACTGACATTTTAATGTGTTTTCCAAGTTGGGAAAACATGTAGCAAAGAGTGAGATGCAAAAAGTAAATAACACTTACTATTGGCAGAAATCTTGTCAGTGCCAATCTTGAGGTAAACTTGGTCCTTGGTATTAGGTCTGTGTTGTTTCTGGTAGGGAACTCTGAAAAAGAAGCACAAGTTTCTCTTTCAAGGTGCTGTAAAAGTATCCTGGTCAAAATCACTTTTTTCGTAGCCACAGACGAATTAGTCACATTTGTACTGCCCCAACATGTAGCACTTTCTGAGTATATTCAAGACTGTGCTCAAGTCAAGGTAATAGAAGTGATAATGCAATGGCTTCTTCAAGTTTGGAAACACGGCTGTCATGAAATGATATTTGCAGTAAGACTACAACAAGACGACCTTAACAAAGAGCACTTACTGTATACAGAAATCAAGTCAGTGCCTGTGTTAAGGTAACCCTGATGTGGACCTGTGGTGCTTTTGATTGAGCTTCTCAGTGATGGACTGATGGCTGCTTTGGAGTTCAGATTGTGCCTTATTTCTGCTGTTCTTCAAGTAGTGCTTTCTTGGTCTTGTCAATATGCTCAAGCCAGGCTAGCAGAAGTTCCATTTCAATGTGTTCTTCAGCTATTTCAGAAAAATGTCAAGAGATCGCATTCCGAGAAAAAGACAAGAAGAATGCCAAAACAGTGAGCACTTACTGTATGCACAAATCAAGTCAGTGCCTGTGTTAAGGTAATCTTTTTTGCCTTCCAGTGTTTGTTTGCTGTTTCTTCTTGTTGATGACAAACTTACAAGCAGGATTACCCCAAAAGCGAAGCACTTATGACATGAGTTAACACCAGTGATTCCATTTGAGGTGACCTGCATGTATTAGATTCCTCAGGGATGTGCATCTTATATCCTGAGTGCAGCCATTTCAAACAAGCTCCACCTTCTTTTCAGCAAAGTTTCAGTGGAGAAGACAATGGTCTTCCAATGACTCTGGGAATGGCCCTGACGCAATCAATGCGGAGCATTGAGAAGTGCTGAGTGGTCAATCAGCTTTAAATGTGAATACTTGGTGGAGGTTGTTTTTGCAACTGGACCTTCTTTTCTAAGAGAAAAATAAATACAGGATTTGAAGTATACTTTTTAAAGTCAGTCTGTTGAATACCTTCACATGTGCCAGCTCAAATGTGCATTTTAATTATCAAAAGCATGGGAATCACTATGTTATGAAGCAAGTACAGAATGGATGTTTTCTGTGGTGTCTTTATGACAATAAAGTCACAGATTAAGACAACCCCAAAAGAAACACTTGGATATATCAAGAAGCCATGAGTGCATCATTTGAGGTGGTCCAAAAGTGACTGGGTCAAAAACACAACTTGAATGTTCACAGCAGATTTGTTCCAATTTGAATTGCACCAACATTTCAGAGTCTAGTGAAGACTGTGCTCAAGTTAGTGTAATAAAATTGACATCTTGATGTGCACTTGAATGGTGGAAAAAGGTTTGTGAAAAAAATAAGACATGGAAGAATATTAAGCAAAAGGAGCAGAACAAACAACACTTGCTATTAGGAGATACCAAGTCAGTGGCATTTTAGGGCAACCTTTCTTGCTTCTGTTGGCTGTGTTCAGTTGTTTGCTGTTGAAGATAAACTCACAACCAAGAATACTTCAAAGAAAAGCACTTGGGAATGGAAAAACCCGACGTGCCTTCTTTGAGGTGGTCTGAGAGTGACTCGGTCAAAAGCAATGCTTCCATAGCCAGAGCAGATTTTGTGGTATTTGACAAAGTGCCTTTCACAGTGCATAGCACTTTCAGCAAGAAAGTCAAGATTATGCTCAAGTTAGGACTGACATTTTAATGTGTTTTCCAAGTTGGGAAAACATGTAGCAAAGAGTGAGATGCAAAAAGTAAATAACACTTACTATTGGCAGAAATCTTGTCAGTGCCAATCTTGAGGTAAACTTGGTCCTTGGTATTAGGTCTGTGTTGTTTCTGGTAGGGAACTCTGAAAAAGAAGCACAAGTTTCTCTTTCAAGGTGCTGTAAAAGTATCCTGGTCAAAATCACTTTTTTCGTAGCCACAGACGAATTAGTCACATTTGTACTGCCCCAACATGTAGCACTTTCTGAGTATATTCAAGACTGTGCTCAAGTCAAGGTAATAGAAGTGATAATGCAATGGCTTCTTCAAGTTTGGAAACACGGCTGTCATGAAATGATATTTGCAGTAAGACTACAACAAGACGACCTTAACAAAGAGCACTTACTGTATACAGAAATCAAGTCAGTGCCTGTGTTAAGGTAACCCTGATGTGGACCTGTGGTGCTTTTGATTGAGCTTCTCAGTGATGGACTGATGGCTGCTTTGGAGTTCAGATTGTGCCTTATTTCTGCTGTTCTTCAAGTAGTGCTTTCTTGGTCTTGTCAATATGCTCAAGCCAGGCTAGCAGAAGTTCCATTTCAATGTGTTCTTCAGCTATTTCAGAAAAATGTCAAGAGATCGCATTCCGAGAAAAAGACAAGAAGAATGCCAAAACAGTGAGCACTTACTGTATGCACAAATCAAGTCAGTGCCTGTGTTAAGGTAATCTTTTTTGCCTTCCAGTGTTTGTTTGCTGTTTCTTCTTGTTGATGACAAACTTACAAGCAGGATTACCCCAAAAGCGAAGCACTTATGACATGAGTTAACACCAGTGATTCCATTTGAGGTGACCTGCATGTATTAGATTCCTCAGGGATGTGCATCTTATATCCTGAGTGCAGCCATTTCAAACAAGCTCCACCTTCTTTTCAGCAAAGTTTCAGTGGAGAAGACAATGGTCTTCCAATGACTCTGGGAATGGCCCTGACGCAATCAATGCGGAGCATTGAGAAGTGCTGAGTGGTCAATCAGCTTTAAATGTGAATACTTGGTGGAGGTTGTTTTTGCAACTGGACCTTCTTTTCTAAGAGAAAAATAAATACAGGATTTGAAGTATACTTTTTAAAGTCAGTCTGTTGAATACCTTCACATGTGCCAGCTCAAATGTGCATTTTAATTATCAAAAGCATGGGAATCACTATGTTATGAAGCAAGTACAGAATGGATGTTTTCTGTGGTGTCTTTATGACAATAAAGTCACAGATTAAGACAACCCCAAAAGAAACACTTGGATATATCAAGAAGCCATGAGTGCATCATTTGAGGTGGTCCAAAAGTGACTGGGTCAAAAACACAACTTGAATGTTCACAGCAGATTTGTTCCAATTTGAATTGCACCAACATTTCAGAGTCTAGTGAAGACTGTGCTCAAGTTAGTGTAATAAAATTGACATCTTGATGTGCACTTGGATGGCGGAAACAGGTTTGTGAAAAAAAATAAGACATGGAAGAATGTTAAGCAAAAGGAGCAGAACAAACAGCACTTGCTATTTGGAGAAACCAAGTCAGTGGCATTTTAGGGCAACCTTTCTTGCTTCTGTTGGCTGTGTTCAGTTGTTTGCTGTTGAAGATAAACTCACAACCAAGAATACTTCAAAGAAAAGCACTTGGGAATGGAAAAACCCGACGTGCCTTCTTTGAGGTGGTCTGAGAGTGACTCGGTCAAAAGCAATGCTTCCATAGCCAGAGCAGATTTTGTGGTATTTGACAAAGTGCCTTTCACAGTGCATAGCACTTTCAGCAAGAAAGTCAAGATTATGCTCAAGTTAGGACTGACATTTTAATGTGTTTTCCAAGTTGGGAAAACATGTAGCAAAGAGTGAGATGCAAAAAGTAAATAACACTTACTGTTGGCAGAAATCTTGTCAGTGCCAATCTTGAGGTAAACTTGGTCCTTGGTATTAGGTCTGTGTTGTTTCTGGTAGGGAACTCTGAAAAAGAAGCACAAGTTTCTCTTTCAAGGTGCTGTAAAAGTATCCTGGTCAAAATCACTTTTTTCGTAGCCACAGACGAATTAGTCACATTTGTACTGCCCCAACATGTAGCACTTTCTGAGTATATTCAAGACTGTGCTCAAGTCAAGGTAATAGAAGTGATAATGCAATGGCTTCTTCAAGTTTGGAAACACGGCTGTCATGAAATGATATTTGCAGTAAGACTACAACAAGACGACCTTAACAAAGAGCACTTACTGTATACAGAAATCAAGTCAGTGCCTGTGTTAAGGTAACCCTGATGTGGACCTGTGGTGCTTTTGATTGAGCTTCTCAGTGATGGACTGATGGCTGCTTTGGAGTTCAGATTGTGCCTTATTTCTGCTGTTCTTCAAGTAGTGCTTTCTTGGTCTTGTCAATATGCTCAAGCCAGGCTAGCAGAAGTTCCATTTCAATGTGTTCTTCAGCTATTTCAGAAAAATGTCAAGAGATCGCATTCCGAGAAAAAGACAAGAAGAATGCCAAAACAGTGAGCACTTACTGTATGCACAAATCAAGTCAGTGCCTGTGTTAAGGTAATCTTTTTTGCCTTCCAGTGTTTGTTTGCTGTTTCTTCTTGTTGATGACAAACTTACAAGCAGGATTACCCCAAAAGCGAAGCACTTATGACATGAGTTAACACCAGTGATTCCATTTGAGGTGACCTGCATGTATTAGATTCCTCAGGGATGTGCATCTTATATCCTGAGTGCAGCCATTTCAAACAAGCTCCACCTTCTTTTCAGCAAAGTTTCAGTGGAGAAGACAATGGTCTTTCAGCGACTCTGGGAATGGCCCTGATGCAATCAATGCGGAACATTGAGAAGTGCTAAGTGGTCAATCAGCTTTAAATCTGAATACTTGGTGGAGGTTGTTTTTGCAACTGGACCTTCTTTTCTAAGAGACGCAATCAATGCGGAACATTGAGAAGTGCTAAGTGGTCAATCAGCTTTAAATGTGAATACTTGGTGGAGGTTGTTTTTGCAACTGGACCTTCTTTTCTAAGAGAAAAATAAATACAGGATTTGAAGTATACTTTTTAAAGTCAGTCTTTTGAATACCTTCACATGTGCCAGCTCAAATGTGCATTTTAATTATCAACAGCATGGGAATCACTATGTTATGAAGCAAGTACAGAATGGATGTTTTCTGTTGTGTCTTTATGACAATAAAGTCACAGATTAAGACAACCCCAAAAGAAACACTTGGATATATCAAGAAGCCATGAGTGCATCATTTGAGGTGGTCCAAAAGTGACTGGGTCAAAAACACAACTTGAATGTTCACAGCAGATTTGTTCCAATTTGAATTGCACCAACATTTCAGAGTCTAGTGAAGACTGTGCTCAAGTTAGTGTAATAAAATTGACATCTTGATGTGCACTTGGATGGTGGAAACAGGTTTGTGAAAAAAAATAAGACATGGAAGAATGTTAAGCAAAAGGAGCAGAACAAACAGCACTTGCTATTTGGAGAAACCAAGTCAGTGGCATTTTAGGGCAACCTTTCTTGCTTCTGTTGGCTGTGTTCAGTTGTTTGCTGTTGAAGATAAACTCACAACCAAGAATACTTCAAAGAAAAGCACTTGGGAATGGAAAAACCCGACGTGCCTTCTTTGAGGTGGTCTGAGAGTGACTCGGTCAAAAGCAATGCTTCCATAGCCAGAGCAGATTTTGTGGTATTTGACAAAGTGCCTTTCACAGTGCATAGCACTTTCAGCAAGAAAGTCAAGATTATGCTCAAGTTAGGACTGACATTTTAATGTGTTTTCCAAGTTGGGAAAACATGTAGCAAAGAGTGAGATGCAAAAAGTAAATAACACTTACTGTTGGCAGAAATCTTGTCAGTGCCAATCTTGAGGTAAACTTGGTCCTTGGTATTAGGTCTGTGTTGTTTCTGGTAGGGAACTCTGAAAAAGAAGCACAAGTTTCTCTTTCAAGGTGCTGTAAAAGTATCCTGGTCAAAATCACTTTTTTCGTAGCCACAGACGAATTAGTCACATTTGTACTGCCCCAACATGTAGCACTTTCTGAGTATATTCAAGACTGTGCTCAAGTCAAGGTAATAGAAGTGATAATGCAATGGCTTCTTCAAGTTTGGAAACACGGCTGTCATGAAATGATATTTGCAGTAAGACTACAACAAGACGACCTTAACAAAGAGCACTTACTGTATACAGAAATCAAGTCAGTGCCTGTGTTAAGGTAACCCTGATGTGGACCTGTGGTGCTTTTGATTGAGCTTCTCAGTGATGGACTGATGGCTGCTTTGGAGTTCAGATTGTGCCTTATTTCTGCTGTTCTTCAAGTAGTGCTTTCTTGGTCTTGTCAATATGCTCAAGCCAGGCTAGCAGAAGTTCCATTTCAATGTGTTCTTCAGCTATTTCAAAAAATTGTCAAGAGATCCCATTCCGAGTCCGTGCCTGTGTTAATGTAATCTTTTTACCTTCCAGTGTTTGTTTGCAGTTTCTTCTTGTTGATGACAAACTTACAAGCAGGATTACCCCAAAAGTGAAGCACTTATGACATAAGTTAACACCAGGGATTCCATTTGAGGTGACCTGCATGTATAAGATTCCTCAGGGATGTGCATCTTATATCCTGAGTGCAGCCATTTCAACCAAGCTCCACCTTCTTTTCAGCAAAGTTTCAGTGGAGAAGACAATGGTCTTCCAATGACTCTGGGAATGGCCCTGACGCAATCAATGCAGAGCATTGAGAAGTGCTGAGTGGTCAATCAGCTTTAAATGTGAATACTTGGTGGAGGTTGTTATTGCAACTGGACCTTCTTTTCTAAGAGAAAAATAAATACAGGATTTGAAGTATACTTTTTAAAGTCAGTCTTTTGAATTCCTTCACATGTACCAGCTCAAATGTGCATTTTAATTATCAACAGCATAGGAATCACTATGTTATGACGCAAGTAGAGAATGGATATTTCTGTTGTGTCTTTCTGACAATAAAGTCACAGATTAAGACAACCCCAAAAGAAACACTTGGATATATCAAGAAGCCATGAGTGCATCATTTGAGGTGGTCCAAAAGTGACTGGGTCAAAAACACAACTTGAATGTTCACAGCAGATTTGTTCCAATTTGAATTGCACCAACATTTCAGAGTCTAGTGAAGACTGTGCTCAAGTTAGTGTAATAAAATTGACATCTTGATGTGCACTTGAATGGTGGAAAAAGGTTTGTGAAAAAAATAAGACATGGAAGAATATTAAGCAAAAGGAGCAGAACAAACAACACTTGCTATTAGGAGATACCAAGTCAGTGGCATTTTAGGGCAACCTTTCTTGCTTCTGTTGGCTGTGTTCAGTTGTTTGCTGTTGAAGATAAACTCACAACCAAGAATACTTCAAAGAAAAGCACTTGGGAATGGAAAAACCCGACGTGCCTTCTTTGAGGTGGTCTGAGAGTGACTCGGTCAAAAGCAATGCTTCCATAGCCAGAGCAGATTTTGTGGTATTTGACAAAGTGCCTTTCACAGTGCATAGCACTTTCAGCAAGAAAGTCAAGATTATGCTCAAGTTAGGACTGACATTTTAATGTGTTTTCCAAGTTGGGAAAACATGTAGCAAAGAGTGAGATGCAAAAAGTAAATAACACTTACTATTGGCAGAAATCTTGTCAGTGCCAATCTTGAGGTAAACTTGGTCCTTGGTATTAGGTCTGTGTTGTTTCTGGTAGGGAACTCTGAAAAAGAAGCACAAGTTTCTCTTTCAAGGTGCTGTAAAAGTATCCTGGTCAAAATCACTTTTTTCGTAGCCACAGACGAATTAGTCACATTTGTACTGCCCCAACATGTAGCACTTTCTGAGTATATTCAAGACTGTGCTCAAGTCAAGGTAATAGAAGTGATAATGCAATGGCTTCTTCAAGTTTGGAAACACGGCTGTCATGAAATGATATTTGCAGTAAGACTACAACAAGACGACCTTAACAAAGAGCACTTACTGTATACAGAAATCAAGTCAGTGCCTGTGTTAAGGTAACCCTGATGTGGACCTGTGGTGCTTTTGATTGAGCTTCTCAGTGATGGACTGATGGCTGCTTTGGAGTTCAGATTGTGCCTTATTTCTGCTGTTCTTCAAGTAGTGCTTTCTTGGTCTTGTCAATATGCTCAAGCCAGGCTAGCAGAAGTTCCATTTCAATGTGTTCTTCAGCTATTTCAGAAAAATGTCAAGAGATCGCATTCCGAGAAAAAGACAAGAAGAATGCCAAAACAGTGAGCACTTACTGTATGCACAAATCAAGTCAGTGCCTGTGTTAAGGTAATCTTTTTTGCCTTCCAGTGTTTGTTTGCTGTTTCTTCTTGTTGATGACAAACTTACAAGCAGGATTACCCCAAAAGCGAAGCACTTATGACATGAGTTAACACCAGTGATTCCATTTGAGGTGACCTGCATGTATTAGATTCCTCAGGGATGTGCATCTTATATCCTGAGTGCAGCCATTTCAAACAAGCTCCACCTTCTTTTCAGCAAAGTTTCAGTGGAGAAGACAATGGTCTTCCAATGACTCTGGGAATGGCCCTGACGCAATCAATGCGGAGCATTGAGAAGTGCTGAGTGGTCAATCAGCTTTAAATGTGAATACTTGGTGGAGGTTGTTTTTGCAACTGGACCTTCTTTTCTAAGAGAAAAATAAATACAGGATTTGAAGTATACTTTTTAAAGTCAGTCTGTTGAATACCTTCACATGTGCCAGCTCAAATGTGCATTTTAATTATCAAAAGCATGGGAATCACTATGTTATGAAGCAAGTACAGAATGGATGTTTTCTGTGGTGTCTTTATGACAATAAAGTCACAGATTAAGACAACCCCAAAAGAAACACTTGGATATATCAAGAAGCCATGAGTGCATCATTTGAGGTGGTCCAAAAGTGACTGGGTCAAAAACACAACTTGAATGTTCACAGCAGATTTGTTCCAATTTGAATTGCACCAACATTTCAGAGTCTAGTGAAGACTGTGCTCAAGTTAGTGTAATAAAATTGACATCTTGATGTGCACTTGAATGGTGGAAAAAGGTTTGTGAAAAAAATAAGACATGGAAGAATATTAAGCAAAAGGAGCAGAACAAACAACACTTGCTATTAGGAGATACCAAGTCAGTGGCATTTTAGGGCAACCTTTCTTGCTTCTGTTGGCTGTGTTCAGTTGTTTGCTGTTGAAGATAAACTCACAACCAAGAATACTTCAAAGAAAAGCACTTGGGAATGGAAAAACCCGACGTGCCTTCTTTGAGGTGGTCTGAGAGTGACTCGGTCAAAAGCAATGCTTCCATAGCCAGAGCAGATTTTGTGGTATTTGACAAAGTGCCTTTCACAGTGCATAGCACTTTCAGCAAGAAAGTCAAGATTATGCTCAAGTTAGGACTGACATTTTAATGTGTTTTCCAAGTTGGGAAAACATGTAGCAAAGAGTGAGATGCAAAAAGTAAATAACACTTACTATTGGCAGAAATCTTGTCAGTGCCAATCTTGAGGTAAACTTGGTCCTTGGTATTAGGTCTGTGTTGTTTCTGGTAGGGAACTCTGAAAAAGAAGCACAAGTTTCTCTTTCAAGGTGCTGTAAAAGTATCCTGGTCAAAATCACTTTTTTCGTAGCCACAGACGAATTAGTCACATTTGTACTGCCCCAACATGTAGCACTTTCTGAGTATATTCAAGACTGTGCTCAAGTCAAGGTAATAGAAGTGATAATGCAATGGCTTCTTCAAGTTTGGAAACACGGCTGTCATGAAATGATATTTGCAGTAAGACTACAACAAGACGACCTTAACAAAGAGCACTTACTGTATACAGAAATCAAGTCAGTGCCTGTGTTAAGGTAACCCTGATGTGGACCTGTGGTGCTTTTGATTGAGCTTCTCAGTGATGGACTGATGGCTGCTTTGGAGTTCAGATTGTGCCTTATTTCTGCTGTTCTTCAAGTAGTGCTTTCTTGGTCTTGTCAATATGCTCAAGCCAGGCTAGCAGAAGTTCCATTTCAATGTGTTCTTCAGCTATTTCAGAAAAATGTCAAGAGATCGCATTCCGAGAAAAAGACAAGAAGAATGCCAAAACAGTGAGCACTTACTGTATGCACAAATCAAGTCAGTGCCTGTGTTAAGGTAATCTTTTTTGCCTTCCAGTGTTTGTTTGCTGTTTCTTCTTGTTGATGACAAACTTACAAGCAGGATTACCCCAAAAGCGAAGCACTTATGACATGAGTTAACACCAGTGATTCCATTTGAGGTGACCTGCATGTATTAGATTCCTCAGGGATGTGCATCTTATATCCTGAGTGCAGCCATTTCAAACAAGCTCCACCTTCTTTTCAGCAAAGTTTCAGTGGAGAAGACAATGGTCTTCCAATGACTCTGGGAATGGCCCTGACGCAATCAATGCGGAGCATTGAGAAGTGCTGAGTGGTCAATCAGCTTTAAATGTGAATACTTGGTGGAGGTTGTTTTTGCAACTGGACCTTCTTTTCTAAGAGAAAAATAAATACAGGATTTGAAGTATACTTTTTAAAGTCAGTCTGTTGAATACCTTCACATGTGCCAGCTCAAATGTGCATTTTAATTATCAAAAGCATGGGAATCACTATGTTATGAAGCAAGTACAGAATGGATGTTTTCTGTGGTGTCTTTATGACAATAAAGTCACAGATTAAGACAACCCCAAAAGAAACACTTGGATATATCAAGAAGCCATGAGTGCATCATTTGAGGTGGTCCAAAAGTGACTGGGTCAAAAACACAACTTGAATGTTCACAGCAGATTTGTTCCAATTTGAATTGCACCAACATTTCAGAGTCTAGTGAAGACTGTGCTCAAGTTAGTGTAATAAAATTGACATCTTGATGTGCACTTGGATGGCGGAAACAGGTTTGTGAAAAAAAATAAGACATGGAAGAATGTTAAGCAAAAGGAGCAGAACAAACAGCACTTGCTATTTGGAGAAACCAAGTCAGTGGCATTTTAGGGCAACCTTTCTTGCTTCTGTTGGCTGTGTTCAGTTGTTTGCTGTTGAAGATAAACTCACAACCAAGAATACTTCAAAGAAAAGCACTTGGGAATGGAAAAACCCGACGTGCCTTCTTTGAGGTGGTCTGAGAGTGACTCGGTCAAAAGCAATGCTTCCATAGCCAGAGCAGATTTTGTGGTATTTGACAAAGTGCCTTTCACAGTGCATAGCACTTTCAGCAAGAAAGTCAAGATTATGCTCAAGTTAGGACTGACATTTTAATGTGTTTTCCAAGTTGGGAAAACATGTAGCAAAGAGTGAGATGCAAAAAGTAAATAACACTTACTGTTGGCAGAAATCTTGTCAGTGCCAATCTTGAGGTAAACTTGGTCCTTGGTATTAGGTCTGTGTTGTTTCTGGTAGGGAACTCTGAAAAAGAAGCACAAGTTTCTCTTTCAAGGTGCTGTAAAAGTATCCTGGTCAAAATCACTTTTTTCGTAGCCACAGACGAATTAGTCACATTTGTACTGCCCCAACATGTAGCACTTTCTGAGTATATTCAAGACTGTGCTCAAGTCAAGGTAATAGAAGTGATAATGCAATGGCTTCTTCAAGTTTGGAAACACGGCTGTCATGAAATGATATTTGCAGTAAGACTACAACAAGACGACCTTAACAAAGAGCACTTACTGTATACAGAAATCAAGTCAGTGCCTGTGTTAAGGTAACCCTGATGTGGACCTGTGGTGCTTTTGATTGAGCTTCTCAGTGATGGACTGATGGCTGCTTTGGAGTTCAGATTGTGCCTTATTTCTGCTGTTCTTCAAGTAGTGCTTTCTTGGTCTTGTCAATATGCTCAAGCCAGGCTAGCAGAAGTTCCATTTCAATGTGTTCTTCAGCTATTTCAGAAAAATGTCAAGAGATCGCATTCCGAGAAAAAGACAAGAAGAATGCCAAAACAGTGAGCACTTACTGTATGCACAAATCAAGTCAGTGCCTGTGTTAAGGTAATCTTTTTTGCCTTCCAGTGTTTGTTTGCTGTTTCTTCTTGTTGATGACAAACTTACAAGCAGGATTACCCCAAAAGCGAAGCACTTATGACATGAGTTAACACCAGTGATTCCATTTGAGGTGACCTGCATGTATTAGATTCCTCAGGGATGTGCATCTTATATCCTGAGTGCAGCCATTTCAAACAAGCTCCACCTTCTTTTCAGCAAAGTTTCAGTGGAGAAGACAATGGTCTTTCAGCGACTCTGGGAATGGCCCTGATGCAATCAATGCGGAACATTGAGAAGTGCTAAGTGGTCAATCAGCTTTAAATCTGAATACTTGGTGGAGGTTGTTTTTGCAACTGGACCTTCTTTTCTAAGAGACGCAATCAATGCGGAACATTGAGAAGTGCTAAGTGGTCAATCAGCTTTAAATGTGAATACTTGGTGGAGGTTGTTTTTGCAACTGGACCTTCTTTTCTAAGAGAAAAATAAATACAGGATTTGAAGTATACTTTTTAAAGTCAGTCTTTTGAATACCTTCACATGTGCCAGCTCAAATGTGCATTTTAATTATCAACAGCATGGGAATCACTATGTTATGAAGCAAGTACAGAATGGATGTTTTCTGTTGTGTCTTTATGACAATAAAGTCACAGATTAAGACAACCCCAAAAGAAACACTTGGATATATCAAGAAGCCATGAGTGCATCATTTGAGGTGGTCCAAAAGTGACTGGGTCAAAAACACAACTTGAATGTTCACAGCAGATTTGTTCCAATTTGAATTGCACCAACATTTCAGAGTCTAGTGAAGACTGTGCTCAAGTTAGTGTAATAAAATTGACATCTTGATGTGCACTTGGATGGTGGAAACAGGTTTGTGAAAAAAAATAAGACATGGAAGAATGTTAAGCAAAAGGAGCAGAACAAACAGCACTTGCTATTTGGAGAAACCAAGTCAGTGGCATTTTAGGGCAACCTTTCTTGCTTCTGTTGGCTGTGTTCAGTTGTTTGCTGTTGAAGATAAACTCACAACCAAGAATACTTCAAAGAAAAGCACTTGGGAATGGAAAAACCCGACGTGCCTTCTTTGAGGTGGTCTGAGAGTGACTCGGTCAAAAGCAATGCTTCCATAGCCAGAGCAGATTTTGTGGTATTTGACAAAGTGCCTTTCACAGTGCATAGCACTTTCAGCAAGAAAGTCAAGATTATGCTCAAGTTAGGACTGACATTTTAATGTGTTTTCCAAGTTGGGAAAACATGTAGCAAAGAGTGAGATGCAAAAAGTAAATAACACTTACTGTTGGCAGAAATCTTGTCAGTGCCAATCTTCAGGTAAACTTGGTCCTTGGTATTAGGTCTGTGTTGTTTCTGGTAGGGAACTCTGAAAAAGAAGCACAAGTTTCTCTTTCAAGGTGCTGTAAAAGTATCCTGGTCAAAATCACTTTTTTCGTAGCCACAGACGAATTAGTCACATTTGTACTGCCCCAACATGTAGCACTTTCTGAGTATATTCAAGACTGTGCTCAAGTCAAGGTAATAGAAGTGATAATGCAATGGCTTCTTCAAGTTTGGAAACACGGCTGTCATGAAATGATATTTGCAGTAAGACTACAACAAGACGACCTTAACAAAGAGCACTTACTGTATACAGAAATCAAGTCAGTGCCTGTGTTAAGGTAACCCTGATGTGGACCTGTGGTGCTTTTGATTGAGCTTCTCAGTGATGGACTGATGGCTGCTTTGGAGTTCAGATTGTGCCTTATTTCTGCTGTTCTTCAAGTAGTGCTTTCTTGGTCTTGTCAATATGCTCAAGCCAGGCTAGCAGAAGTTCCATTTCAATGTGTTCTTCAGCTATTTCAGAAAAATGTCAAGAGATCGCATTCCGAGAAAAAGACAAGAAGAATGCCAAAACAGTGAGCACTTACTGTATGCACAAATCAAGTCAGTGCCTGTGTTAAGGTAATCTTTTTTGCCTTCCAGTGTTTGTTTGCTGTTTCTTCTTGTTGATGACAAACTTACAAGCAGGATTACCCCAAAAGCGAAGCACTTATGACATGAGTTAACACCAGTGATTCCATTTGAGGTGACCTGCATGTATTAGATTCCTCAGGGATGTGCATCTTATATCCTGAGTGCAGCCATTTCAAACAAGCTCCACCTTCTTTTCAGCAAAGTTTCAGTGGAGAAGACAATGGTCTTTCAGCGACTCTGGGAATGGCCCTGATGCAATCAATGCGGAACATTGAGAAGTGCTAAGTGGTCAATCAGCTTTAAATATGAATACTTGGTGGAGGTTGTTTTTGCAACTGGACCTTCTTTTCTAAGAGACGCAATCAATGCGGAACATTGAGAAGTGCTAAGTGGTCAATCAGCTTTAAATGTGAATACTTGGTGGAGGTTGTTTTTGCAACTGGACCTTCTTTTCTAAGAGAAAAATAAATACAGGATTTGAAGTATACTTTTTAAAGTCAGTCTTTTGAATACCTTCACATGTGCCAGCTCAAATGTGCATTTTAATTATCAACAGCATGGGAATCACTATGTTATGAAGCAAGTACAGAATGGATGTTTTCTGTTGTGTCTTTATGACAATAAAGTCACAGATTAAGACAACCCCAAAAGAAACACTTGGATATATCAAGAAGCCATGAGTGCATCATTTGAGGTGGTCCAAAAGTGACTGGGTCAAAAACACAACTTGAATGTTCACAGCAGATTTGTTCCAATTTGAATTGCACCAACATTTCAGAGTCTAGTGAAGACTGTGCTCAAGTTAGTGTAATAAAATTGACATCTTGATGTGCACTTGAATGGTGGAAAAAGGTTTGTGAAAAAAATAAGACATGGAAGAATATTAAGCAAAAGGAGCAGAACAAACAACACTTGCTATTAGGAGATACCAAGTCAGTGGCATTTTAGGGCAACCTTTCTTGCTTCTGTTGGCTGTGTTCAGTTGTTTGCTGTTGAAGATAAACTCACAACCAAGAATACTTCAAAGAAAAGCACTTGGGAATGGAAAAACCCGACGTGCCTTCTTTGAGGTGGTCTGAGAGTGACTCGGTCAAAAGCAATGCTTCCATAGCCAGAGCAGATTTTGTGGTATTTGACAAAGTGCCTTTCACAGTGCATAGCACTTTCAGCAAGAAAGTCAAGATTATGCTCAAGTTAGGACTGACATTTTAATGTGTTTTCCAAGTTGGGAAAACATGTAGCAAAGAGTGAGATGCAAAAAGTAAATAACACTTACTGTTGGCAGAAATCTTGTCAGTGCCAATCTTCAGGTAAACTTGGTCCTTGGTATTAGGTCTGTGTTGTTTCTGGTAGGGAACTCTGAAAAAGAAGCACAAGTTTCTCTTTCAAGGTGCTGTAAAAGTATCCTGGTCAAAATCACTTTTTTCGTAGCCACAGACGAATTAGTCACATTTGTACTGCCCCAACATGTAGCACTTTCTGAGTATATTCAAGACTGTGCTCAAGTCAAGGTAATAGAAGTGATAATGCAATGGCTTCTTCAAGTTTGGAAACACGGCTGTCATGAAATGATATTTGCAGTAAGACTACAACAAGACGACCTTAACAAAGAGCACTTACTGTATACAGAAATCAAGTCAGTGCCTGTGTTAAGGTAACCCTGATGTGGACCTGTGGTGCTTTTGATTGAGCTTCTCAGTGATGGACTGATGGCTGCTTTGGAGTTCAGATTGTGCCTTATTTCTGCTGTTCTTCAAGTAGTGCTTTCTTGGTCTTGTCAATATGCTCAAGCCAGGCTAGCAGAAGTTCCATTTCAATGTGTTCTTCAGCTATTTCAGAAAAATGTCAAGAGATCGCATTCCGAGAAAAAGACAAGAAGAATGCCAAAACAGTGAGCACTTACTGTATGCACAAATCAAGTCAGTGCCTGTGTTAAGGTAATCTTTTTTGCCTTCCAGTGTTTGTTTGCTGTTTCTTCTTGTTGATGACAAACTTACAAGCAGGATTACCCCAAAAGCGAAGCACTTATGACATGAGTTAACACCAGTGATTCCATTTGAGGTGACCTGCATGTATTAGATTCCTCAGGGATGTGCATCTTATATCCTGAGTGCAGCCATTTCAAACAAGCTCCACCTTCTTTTCAGCAAAGTTTCAGTGGAGAAGACAATGGTCTTTCAGCGACTCTGGGAATGGCCCTGATGCAATCAATGCGGAACATTGAGAAGTGCTAAGTGGTCAATCAGCTTTAAATCTGAATACTTGGTGGAGGTTGTTTTTGCAACTGGACCTTCTTTTCTAAGAGACGCAATCAATGCGGAACATTGAGAAGTGCTAAGTGGTCAATCAGCTTTAAATGTGAATACTTGGTGGAGGTTGTTTTTGCAACTGGACCTTCTTTTCTAAGAGAAAAATAAATACAGGATTTGAAGTATACTTTTTAAAGTCAGTCTTTTGAATACCTTCACATGTGCCAGCTCAAATGTGCATTTTAATTATCAACAGCATGGGAATCACTATGTTATGAAGCAAGTACAGAATGGATGTTTTCTGTTGTGTCTTTATGACAATAAAGTCACAGATTAAGACAACCCCAAAAGAAACACTTGGATATATCAAGAAGCCATGAGTGCATCATTTGAGGTGGTCCAAAAGTGACTGGGTCAAAAACACAACTTGAATGTTCACAGCAGATTTGTTCCAATTTGAATTGCACCAACATTTCAGAGTCTAGTGAAGACTGTGCTCAAGTTAGTGTAATAAAATTGACATCTTGATGTGCACTTGGATGGTGGAAACAGGTTTGTGAAAAAAAATAAGACATGGAAGAATGTTAAGCAAAAGGAGCAGAACAAACAGCACTTGCTATTTGGAGAAACCAAGTCAGTGGCATTTTAGGGCAACCTTTCTTGCTTCTGTTGGCTGTGTTCAGTTGTTTGCTGTTGAAGATAAACTCACAACCAAGAATACTTCAAAGAAAAGCACTTGGGAATGGAAAAACCCGACGTGCCTTCTTTGAGGTGGTCTGAGAGTGACTCGGTCAAAAGCAATGCTTCCATAGCCAGAGCAGATTTTGTGGTATTTGACAAAGTGCCTTTCACAGTGCATAGCACTTTCAGCAAGAAAGTCAAGATTATGCTCAAGTTAGGACTGACATTTTAATGTGTTTTCCAAGTTGGGAAAACATGTAGCAAAGAGTGAGATGCAAAAAGTAAATAACACTTACTGTTGGCAGAAATCTTGTCAGTGCCAATCTTCAGGTAAACTTGGTCCTTGGTATTAGGTCTGTGTTGTTTCTGGTAGGGAACTCTGAAAAAGAAGCACAAGTTTCTCTTTCAAGGTGCTGTAAAAGTATCCTGGTCAAAATCACTTTTTTCGTAGCCACAGACGAATTAGTCACATTTGTACTGCCCCAACATGTAGCACTTTCTGAGTATATTCAAGACTGTGCTCAAGTCAAGGTAATAGAAGTGATAATGCAATGGCTTCTTCAAGTTTGGAAACACGGCTGTCATGAAATGATATTTGCAGTAAGACTACAACAAGACGACCTTAACAAAGAGCACTTACTGTATACAGAAATCAAGTCAGTGCCTGTGTTAAGGTAACCCTGATGTGGACCTGTGGTGCTTTTGATTGAGCTTCTCAGTGATGGACTGATGGCTGCTTTGGAGTTCAGATTGTGCCTTATTTCTGCTGTTCTTCAAGTAGTGCTTTCTTGGTCTTGTCAATATGCTCAAGCCAGGCTAGCAGAAGTTCCATTTCAATGTGTTCTTCAGCTATTTCAGAAAAATGTCAAGAGATTGCATTCCGAGAAAAAGACAAGAAGAATGCCAAAACAGTGAGCACTTACTGTATGCACAAATCAAGTCAGTGCCTGTGTTAAGGTAATCTTTTTTGCCTTCCAGTGTTTGTTTGCTGTTTCTTCTTGTTGATGACAAACTTACAAGCAGGATTACCCCAAAAGCGAAGCACTTATGACATGAGTTAACACCAGTGATTCCATTTGAGGTGACCTGCATGTATTAGATTCCTCAGGGATGTGCATCTTATATCCTGAGTGCAGCCATTTCAAACAAGCTCCACCTTCTTTTCAGCAAAGTTTCAGTGGAGAAGACAATGGTCTTTCAGCGACTCTGGGAATGGCCCTGATGCAATCAATGCGGAACATTGAGAAGTGCTAAGTGGTCAATCAGCTTTAAATCTGAATACTTGGTGGAGGTTGTTTTTGCAACTGGACCTTCTTTTCTAAGAGACGCAATCAATGCGGAACATTGAGAAGTGCTAAGTGGTCAATCAGCTTTAAATGTGAATACTTGGTGGAGGTTGTTTTTGCAACTGGACCTTCTTTTCTAAGAGAAAAATAAATACAGGATTTGAAGTATACTTTTTAAAGTCAGTCTTTTGAATACCTTCACATGTGCCAGCTCAAATGTGCATTTTAATTATCAACAGCATGGGAATCACTATGTTATGAAGCAAGTACAGAATGGATGTTTTCTGTTGTGTCTTTATGACAATAAAGTCACAGATTAAGACAACCCCAAAAGAAACACTTGGATATATCAAGAAGCCATGAGTGCATCATTTGAGGTGGTCCAAAAGTGACTGGGTCAAAAACACAACTTGAATGTTCACAGCAGATTTGTTCCAATTTGAATTGCACCAACATTTCAGAGTCTAGTGAAGACTGTGCTCAAGTTAGTGTAATAAAATTGACATCTTGATGTGCACTTGAATGGTGGAAACAGGTTTGTGAAAAAAAATAAGACATGGAAGAATGTTAAGCAAAAGGAGCAGAACAAACAGCACTTGCTATTTGGAGAAACCAAGTCAGTGGCATTTTAGGGCAACCTTTCTTGCTTCTGTTGGCTGTGTTCAGTTGTTTGCTGTTGAAGATAAACTCACAACCAAGAATACTTCAAAGAAAAGCACTTGGGAATGGAAAAACCTGACGTGCCTTCTTTGAGGTGGTCTGAGAGTGACTCGGTCAAAAGCAATGCTTCCATAGCCAGAGCAGATTTTGTGGTATTTGACAAAGTGCCTTTCACAGTGCATAGCACTTTCAGCAAGAAAGTCAAGATTATGCTCAAGTTAGGACTGACATTTTAATGTGTTTTCCAAGTTGGGAAAACATGTAGCAAAGAGTGAGATGCAAAAAGTAAATAACACTTACTGTTGGCAGAAATCTTGTCAGTGCCAATCTTCAGGTAAACTTGGTCCTTGGTATTAGGTCTGTGTTGTTTCTGGTAGGGAACTCTGAAAAAGAAGCACAAGTTTCTCTTTCAAGGTGCTGTAAAAGTATCCTGGTCAAAATCACTTTTTTCGTAGCCACAGACGAATTAGTCACATTTGTACTGCCCCAACATGTAGCACTTTCTGAGTATATTCAAGACTGTGCTCAAGTCAAGGTAATAGAAGTGATAATGCAATGGCTTCTTCAAGTTTGGAAACACGGCTGTCATGAAATGATATTTGCAGTAAGACTACAACAAGACGACCTTAACAAAGAGCACTTACTGTATACAGAAATCAAGTCAGTGCCTGTGTTAAGGTAACCCTGATGTGGACCTGTGGTGCTTTTGATTGAGCTTCTCAGTGATGGACTGATGGCTGCTTTGGAGTTCAGATTGTGCCTTATTTCTGCTGTTCTTCAAGTAGTGCTTTCTTGGTCTTGTCAATATGCTCAAGCCAGGCTAGCAGAAGTTCCATTTCAATGTGTTCTTCAGCTATTTCAGAAAAATGTCAAGAGATCGCATTCCGAGAAAAAGACAAGAAGAATGCCAAAACAGTGAGCACTTACTGTATGCACAAATCAAGTCAGTGCCTGTGTTAAGGTAATCTTTTTTGCCTTCCAGTGTTTGTTTGCTGTTTCTTCTTGTTGATGACAAACTTACAAGCAGGATTACCCCAAAAGCGAAGCACTTATGACATGAGTTAACACCAGTGATTCCATTTGAGGTGACCTGCATGTATTAGATTCCTCAGGGATGTGCATCTTATATCCTGAGTGCAGCCATTTCAAACAAGCTCCACCTTCTTTTCAGCAAAGTTTCAGTGGAGAAGACAATGGTCTTTCAGCGACTCTGGGAATGGCCCTGATGCAATCAATGCGGAACATTGAGAAGTGCTAAGTGGTCAATCAGCTTTAAATCTGAATACTTGGTGGAGGTTGTTTTTGCAACTGGACCTTCTTTTCTAAGAGACGCAATCAATGCGGAACATTGAGAAGTGCTAAGTGGTCAATCAGCTTTAAATGTGAATACTTGGTGGAGGTTGTTTTTGCAACTGGACCTTCTTTTCTAAGAGAAAAATAAATACAGGATTTGAAGTATACTTTTTAAAGTCAGTCTTTTGAATACCTTCACATGTGCCAGCTCAAATGTGCATTTTAATTATCAACAGCATGGGAATCACTATGTTATGAAGCAAGTACAGAATGGATGTTTTCTGTTGTGTCTTTATGACAATAAAGTCACAGATTAAGACAACCCCAAAAGAAACACTTGGATATATCAAGAAGCCATGAGTGCATCATTTGAGGTGGTCCAAAAGTGACTGGGTCAAAAACACAACTTGAATGTTCACAGCAGATTTGTTCCAATTTGAATTGCACCAACATTTCAGAGTCTAGTGAAGACTGTGCTCAAGTTAGTGTAATAAAATTGACATCTTGATGTGCACTTGGATGGTGGAAACAGGTTTGTGAAAAAAAATAAGACATGGAAGAATGTTAAGCAAAAGGAGCAGAACAAACAGCACTTGCTATTTGGAGAAACCAAGTCAGTGGCATTTTAGGGCAACCTTTCTTGCTTCTGTTGGCTGTGTTCAGTTGTTTGCTGTTGAAGATAAACTCACAACCAAGAATACTTCAAAGAAAAGCACTTGGGAATGGAAAAACCCGACGTGCCTTCTTTGAGGTGGTCTGAGAGTGACTCGGTCAAAAGCAATGCTTCCATAGCCAGAGCAGATTTTGTGGTATTTGACAAAGTGCCTTTCACAGTGCATAGCACTTTCAGCAAGAAAGTCAAGATTATGCTCAAGTTAGGACTGACATTTTAATGTGTTTTCCAAGTTGGGAAAACATGTAGCAAAGAGTGAGATGCAAAAAGTAAATAACACTTACTGTTGGCAGAAATCTTGTCAGTGCCAATCTTGAGGTAAACTTGGTCCTTGGTATTAGGTCTGTGTTGTTTCTGGTAGGGAACTCTGAAAAAGAAGCACAAGTTTCTCTTTCAAGGTGCTGTAAAAGTATCCTGGTCAAAATCACTTTTTTCGTAGCCACAGACGAATTAGTCACATTTGTACTGCCCCAACATGTAGCACTTTCTGAGTATATTCAAGACTGTGCTCAAGTCAAGGTAATAGAAGTGATAATGCAATGGCTTCTTCAAGTTTGGAAACACGGCTGTCATGAAATGATATTTGCAGTAAGACTACAACAAGACGACCTTAACAAAGAGCACTTACTGTATACAGAAATCAAGTCAGTGCCTGTGTTAAGGTAACCCTGATGTGGACCTGTGGTGCTTTTGATTGAGCTTCTCAGTGATGGACTGATGGCTGCTTTGGAGTTCAGATTGTGCCTTATTTCTGCTGTTCTTCAAGTAGTGCTTTCTTGGTCTTGTCAATATGCTCAAGCCAGGCTAGCAGAAGTTCCATTTCAATGTGTTCTTCAGCTATTTCAGAAAAATGTCAAGAGATTGCATTCCGAGAAAAAGACAAGAAGAATGCCAAAACAGTGAGCACTTACTGTATGCACAAATCAAGTCAGTGCCTGTGTTAAGGTAATCTTTTTTGCCTTCCAGTGTTTGTTTGCTGTTTCTTCTTGTTGATGACAAACTTACAAGCAGGATTACCCCAAAAGCGAAGCACTTATGACATGAGTTAACACCAGTGATTCCATTTGAGGTGACCTGCATGTATTAGATTCCTCAGGGATGTGCATCTTATATCCTGAGTGCAGCCATTTCAAACAAGCTCCACCTTCTTTTCAGCAAAGTTTCAGTGGAGAAGACAATGGTCTTTCAGCGACTCTGGGAATGGCCCTGATGCAATCAATGCGGAACATTGAGAAGTGCTAAGTGGTCAATCAGCTTTAAATCTGAATACTTGGTGGAGGTTGTTTTTGCAACTGGACCTTCTTTTCTAAGAGACGCAATCAATGCGGAACATTGAGAAGTGCTAAGTGGTCAATCAGCTTTAAATGTGAATACTTGGTGGAGGTTGTTTTTGCAACTGGACCTTCTTTTCTAAGAGAAAAATAAATACAGGATTTGAAGTATACTTTTTAAAGTCAGTCTTTTGAATACCTTCACATGTGCCAGCTCAAATGTGCATTTTAATTATCAACAGCATGGGAATCACTATGTTATGAAGCAAGTACAGAATGGATGTTTTCTGTTGTGTCTTTATGACAATAAAGTCACAGATTAAGACAACCCCAAAAGAAACACTTGGATATATCAAGAAGCCATGAGTGCATCATTTGAGGTGGTCCAAAAGTGACTGGGTCAAAAACACAACTTGAATGTTCACAGCAGATTTGTTCCAATTTGAATTGCACCAACATTTCAGAGTCTAGTGAAGACTGTGCTCAAGTTAGTGTAATAAAATTGACATCTTGATGTGCACTTGAATGGTGGAAACAGGTTTGTGAAAAAAAATAAGACATGGAAGAATGTTAAGCAAAAGGAGCAGAACAAACAGCACTTGCTATTTGGAGAAACCAAGTCAGTGGCATTTTAGGGCAACCTTTCTTGCTTCTGTTGGCTGTGTTCAGTTGTTTGCTGTTGAAGATAAACTCACAACCAAGAATACTTCAAAGAAAAGCACTTGGGAATGGAAAAACCCGACGTGCCTTCTTTGAGGTGGTCTGAGAGTGACTCGGTCAAAAGCAATGCTTCCATAGCCAGAGCAGATTTTGTGGTATTTGACAAAGTGCCTTTCACAGTGCATAGCACTTTCAGCAAGAAAGTCAAGATTATGCTCAAGTTAGGACTGACATTTTAATGTGTTTTCCAAGTTGGGAAAACATGTAGCAAAGAGTGAGATGCAAAAAGTAAATAACACTTACTGTTGGCAGAAATCTTGTCAGTGCCAATCTTGAGGTAAACTTGGTCCTTGGTATTAGGTCTGTGTTGTTTCTGGTGGGGAACTCTGAAAAAGAAGCACATGTTTCTCTTTCAAGGTGCTGTAAAAGTATCCTGGTCAAAATCACTTCTTTCATAGCCACAGACGAATTAGTCACATTTGTACTGCCCCAACATGTAGCACTTTCTGCGTATATTCAAGACTGTGCTCAAGTCAAGGTAATAGAAGTGATAATGCAATGGCTTCTTCAAGTTTGGAAACACGGCTGTCATGAAATGATATTTGCAGTAAGACTACAACAAGACGACCTTAACAAAGAGCACTTACTGTATACAGAAATCAAGTCAGTGCCTGTGTTAAGGTAACCCTGATGTGGACCTGTGGTGCTTTTGATTGAGCTTCTCAGTGATGGACTGATGGCTGCTTTGGAGTTCAGATTGTGCCTTATTTCTGCTGTTCTTCAAGTAGTGCTTTATTGGTCTTATCAATATGCTCAAGTCAGGCTAGTAGAAGTTCCATTTCAATGTGTTCTTCAGCTATTTCAAAAAATTGTCAAGAGATCCCATTCCGAGAAAAAGACAAGAAGAATGCCAAAACAGTGAGCACTTACTGTATGCAAAAATCAAGTCCGCGCCTGTGTTAAGGTAATCTTTTTACCTTCCAGTGTTTGTTTGCAGTTTCTTCTTGTTGATGACAAACTTACAAGCAGGATTACCCCAAAAGTGAAGCACTTATGACATAAGTTAACACCAGGGATTCCATTTGAGGTGACCTGCATGTATTAGATTCCTCAGGGATGTGCATCTTATATCCTGAGTGCAGCCATTTCAACCAAGCTCCACCTTCTTTTCAGCAAAGTTTCAGTGGAGAAGACAATGGTCTTCCAATGACTCTGGGAATGGCCCTGACGCAATCAATGCGGAGCATTGAGAAGTGCTGAGTGGTCAATCAGCTTTAAATGTGAATACTTGGTGGAGGTTGTTTTTGCAACTGGACCTTCTTTTCTAAGAGAAAAATAAATACAGGATTTGAAGTATACTTTTTAAAGTCAGTCTGTTGAATACCTTCACATGTGCCAACTCAAATGTGCATTTTAATTATCAAAAGCATGGGAATCACTATGTTATGAAGCAAGTACAGAATGGATGTTTTCTGTTGTGTCTTTATGACAATAAAGTCACAGATTAAGACAACCCCAAAAGAAACACTTGGATATATCAAGAAGCCATGAGTGCATCATTTGAGGTGGTCCAAAAGTGACTGGGTCAAAAACACAACTTGAATGTTCACAGCAGATTTGTTCCAATTTGAATTGCACCAACATTTCAGAGTCTAGTGAAGACTGTGCTCAAGTTAGTGTAATAAAATTGACATCTTGATGTGCACTTGGATGGCGGAAACAGGTTTGTGAAAAAAAATAAGACATGGAAGAATGTTAAGCAAAAGGAGCAGAACAAACAGCACTTGCTATTTGGAGAAACCAAGTCAGTGGCATTTTAGGGCAACCTTTCTTGCTTCTGTTGGCTGTGTTCAGTTGTTTGCTGTTGAAGATAAACTCACAACCAAGAATACTTCAAAGAAAAGCACTTGGGAATGGAAAAACCTGACGTGCCTTCTTTGAGGTGGTCTGAGAGTGACTCGGTCAAAAGCAATGCTTCCATAGCCAGACCAGATTTTGTGGTATTTGACAAAGTGCCTTTCACAGTGCATAGCACTTTCAGCAAGAAAGTCAAGATTATGCTCAAGTTAGGACTGACATTTTAATGTGTTTTCCAAGTTGGGAAAACATGTAGCAAAGAGTGAGATGCAAAAAGTAAATAACACTTACTGTTGGCAGAAATCTTGTCAGTGCCAATCTTCAGGTAAACTTGGTCCTTGGTATTAGGTCTGTGTTGTTTCTGGTAGGGAACTCTGAAAAAGAAGCACAAGTTTCTCTTTCAAGGTGCTGTAAAAGTATCCTGGTCAAAATCACTTTTTTCGTAGCCACAGACGAATTAGTCACATTTGTACTGCCCCAACATGTAGCACTTTCTGAGTATATTCAAGACTGTGCTCAAGTCAAGGTAATAGAAGTGATAATGCAATGGCTTCTTCAAGTTTGGAAACACGGCTGTCATGAAATGATATTTGCAGTAAGACTACAACAAGACGACCTTAACAAAGAGCACTTACTGTATACAGAAATCAAGTCAGTGCCTGTGTTAAGGTAACCCTGATGTGGACCTGTGGTGCTTTTGATTGAGCTTCTCAGTGATGGACTGATGGCTGCTTTGGAGTTCAGATTGTGCCTTATTTCTGCTGTTCTTCAAGTAGTGCTTTCTTGGTCTTGTCAATATGCTCAAGCCAGGCTAGCAGAAGTTCCATTTCAATGTGTTCTTCAGCTATTTCAGAAAAATGTCAAGAGATCGCATTCCGAGAAAAAGACAAGAAGAATGCCAAAACAGTGAGCACTTACTGTATGCACAAATCAAGTCAGTGCCTGTGTTAAGGTAATCTTTTTTGCCTTCCAGTGTTTGTTTGCTGTTTCTTCTTGTTGATGACAAACTTACAAGCAGGATTACCCCAAAAGCGAAGCACTTATGACATGAGTTAACACCAGTGATTCCATTTGAGGTGACCTGCATGTATTAGATTCCTCAGGGATGTGCATCTTATATCCTGAGTGCAGCCATTTCAAACAAGCTCCACCTTCTTTTCAGCAAAGTTTCAGTGGAGAAGACAATGGTCTTTCAGCGACTCTGGGAATGGCCCTGATGCAATCAATGCGGAACATTGAGAAGTGCTAAGTGGTCAATCAGCTTTAAATATGAATACTTGGTGGAGGTTGTTTTTGCAACTGGACCTTCTTTTCTAAGAGACGCAATCAATGCGGAACATTGAGAAGTGCTAAGTGGTCAATCAGCTTTAAATGTGAATACTTGGTGGAGGTTGTTTTTGCAACTGGACCTTCTTTTCTAAGAGAAAAATAAATACAGGATTTGAAGTATACTTTTTAAAGTCAGTCTTTTGAATACCTTCACATGTGCCAGCTCAAATGTGCATTTTAATTATCAACAGCATGGGAATCACTATGTTATGAAGCAAGTACAGAATGGATGTTTTCTGTTGTGTCTTTATGACAATAAAGTCACAGATTAAGACAACCCCAAAAGAAACACTTGGATATATCAAGAAGCCATGAGTGCATCATTTGAGGTGGTCCAAAAGTGACTGGGTCAAAAACACAACTTGAATGTTCACAGCAGATTTGTTCCAATTTGAATTGCACCAACATTTCAGAGTCTAGTGAAGACTGTGCTCAAGTTAGTGTAATAGAATTGTCATCTTGATGTGCACTTGTATGGTGGAAACAGGGTTGTGAAAAAAAATAAGACATGGAAGAATGTTAAGCAAAAGGAGCAGAACAAACAGCACTTGCTATTTGGAGAAACCAAGTCAGTGGCATTTTAGGGCAACCTTTCTTGCTTCTGTTGGCTGTGTTCAGTTGTTTGCTGTTGAAGATAAACTCACAACCAAGAATACTTCAAAGAAAAGCACTTGGGAATGGAAAAACCCGACGTGCCTTCTTTGAGGTGGTCTGAGAGTGACTCGGTCAAAAGCAATGCTTCCATAGCCAGAGCAGATTTTGTGGTATTTGACAAAGTGCCTTTCACAGTGCATAGCACTTTCAGCAAGAAAGTCAAGATTATGCTCAAGTTAGGACTGACATTTTAATGTGTTTTCCAAGTTGGGAAAACATGTAGCAAAGAGTGAGATGCAAAAAGTAAATAACACTTACTGTTGGCAGAAATCTTGTCAGTGCCAATCTTCAGGTAAACTTGGTCCTTGGTATTAGGTCTGTGTTGTTTCTGGTAGGGAACTCTGAAAAAGAAGCACAAGTTTCTCTTTCAAGGTGCTGTAAAAGTATCCTGGTCAAAATCACTTTTTTCGTAGCCACAGACGAATTAGTCACATTTGTACTGCCCCAACATGTAGCACTTTCTGAGTATATTCAAGACTGTGCTCAAGTCAAGGTAATAGAAGTGATAATGCAATGGCTTCTTCAAGTTTGGAAACACGGCTGTCATGAAATGATATTTGCAGTAAGACTACAACAAGACGACCTTAACAAAGAGCACTTACTGTATACAGAAATCAAGTCAGTGCCTGTGTTAAGGTAACCCTGATGTGGACCTGTGGTGCTTTTGATTGAGCTTCTCAGTGATGGACTGATGGCTGCTTTGGAGTTCAGATTGTGCCTTATTTCTGCTGTTCTTCAAGTAGTGCTTTCTTGGTCTTGTCAATATGCTCAAGCCAGGCTAGCAGAAGTTCCATTTCAATGTGTTCTTCAGCTATTTCAGAAAAATGTCAAGAGATCGCATTCCGAGAAAAAGACAAGAAGAATGCCAAAACAGTGAGCACTTACTGTATGCACAAATCAAGTCAGTGCCTGTGTTAAGGTAATCTTTTTTGCCTTCCAGTGTTTGTTTGCTGTTTCTTCTTGTTGATGACAAACTTACAAGCAGGATTACCCCAAAAGCGAAGCACTTATGACATGAGTTAACACCAGTGATTCCATTTGAGGTGACCTGCATGTATTAGATTCCTCAGGGATGTGCATCTTATATCCTGAGTGCAGCCATTTCAAACAAGCTCCACCTTCTTTTCAGCAAAGTTTCAGTGGAGAAGACAATGGTCTTTCAGCGACTCTGGGAATGGCCCTGATGCAATCAATGCGGAACATTGAGAAGTGCTAAGTGGTCAATCAGCTTTAAATCTGAATACTTGGTGGAGGTTGTTTTTGCAACTGGACCTTCTTTTCTAAGAGACGCAATCAATGCGGAACATTGAGAAGTGCTAAGTGGTCAATCAGCTTTAAATGTGAATACTTGGTGGAGGTTGTTTTTGCAACTGGACCTTCTTTTCTAAGAGAAAAATAAATACAGGATTTGAAGTATACTTTTTAAAGTCAGTCTTTTGAATACCTTCACATGTGCCAGCTCAAATGTGCATTTTAATTATCAACAGCATGGGAATCACTATGTTATGAAGCAAGTACAGAATGGATGTTTTCTGTTGTGTCTTTATGACAATAAAGTCACAGATTAAGACAACCCCAAAAGAAACACTTGGATATATCAAGAAGCCATGAGTGCATCATTTGAGGTGGTCCAAAAGTGACTGGGTCAAAAACACAACTTGAATGTTCACAGCAGATTTGTTCCAATTTGAATTGCACCAACATTTCAGAGTCTAGTGAAGACTGTGCTCAAGTTAGTGTAATAAAATTGACATCTTGATGTGCACTTGAATGGTGGAAACAGGTTTGTGAAAAAAAATAAGACATGGAAGAATGTTAAGCAAAAGGAGCAGAACAAACAGCACTTGCTATTTGGAGAAACCAAGTCAGTGGCATTTTAGGGCAACCTTTCTTGCTTCTGTTGGCTGTGTTCAGTTGTTTGCTGTTGAAGATAAACTCACAACCAAGAATACTTCAAAGAAAAGCACTTGGGAATGGAAAAACCCGACGTGCCTTCTTTGAGGTGGTCTGAGAGTGACTCGGTCAAAAGCAATGCTTCCATAGCCAGAGCAGATTTTGTGGTATTTGACAAAGTGCCTTTCACAGTGCATAGCACTTTCAGCAAGAAAGTCAAGATTATGCTCAAGTTAGGACTGACATTTTAATGTGTTTTCCAAGTTGGGAAAACATGTAGCAAAGAGTGAGATGCAAAAAGTAAATAACACTTACTGTTGGCAGAAATCTTGTCAGTGCCAATCTTGAGGTAAACTTGGTCCTTGGTATTAGGTCTGTGTTGTTTCTGGTGGGGAACTCTGAAAAAGAAGCACATGTTTCTCTTTCAAGGTGCTGTAAAAGTATCCTGGTCAAAATCACTTCTTTCATAGCCACAGACGAATTAGTCACATTTGTACTGCCCCAACATGTAGCACTTTCTGCGTATATTCAAGACTGTGCTCAAGTCAAGGTAATAGAAGTGATAATGCAATGGCTTCTTCAAGTTTGGAAACACGGCTGTCATGAAATGATATTTGCAGTAAGACTACAACAAGACGACCTTAACAAAGAGCACTTACTGTATACAGAAATCAAGTCAGTGCCTGTGTTAAGGTAACCCTGATGTGGACCTGTGGTGCTTTTGATTGAGCTTCTCAGTGATGGACTGATGGCTGCTTTGGAGTTCAGATTGTGCCTTATTTCTGCTGTTCTTCAAGTAGTGCTTTATTGGTCTTATCAATATGCTCAAGTCAGGCTAGTAGAAGTTCCATTTCAATGTGTTCTTCAGCTATTTCAAAAAATTGTCAAGAGATCCCATTCCGAGAAAAAGACAAGAAGAATGCCAAAACAGTGAGCACTTACTGTATGCAAAAATCAAGTCCGCGCCTGTGTTAAGGTAATCTTTTTACCTTCCAGTGTTTGTTTGCAGTTTCTTCTTGTTGATGACAAACTTACAAGCAGGATTACCCCAAAAGTGAAGCACTTATGACATAAGTTAACACCAGGGATTCCATTTGAGGTGACCTGCATGTATTAGATTCCTCAGGGATGTGCATCTTATATCCTGAGTGCAGCCATTTCAACCAAGCTCCACCTTCTTTTCAGCAAAGTTTCAGTGGAGAAGACAATGGTCTTCCAATGACTCTGGGAATGGCCCTGACGCAATCAATGCGGAGCATTGAGAAGTGCTGAGTGGTCAATCAGCTTTAAATGTGAATACTTGGTGGAGGTTGTTTTTGCAACTGGACCTTCTTTTCTAAGAGAAAAATAAATACAGGATTTGAAGTATACTTTTTAAAGTCAGTCTGTTGAATACCTTCACATGTGCCAACTCAAATGTGCATTTTAATTATCAAAAGCATGGGAATCACTATGTTATGAAGCAAGTACAGAATGGATGTTTTCTGTTGTGTCTTTATGACAATAAAGTCACAGATTAAGACAACCCCAAAAGAAACACTTGGATATATCAAGAAGCCATGAGTGCATCATTTGAGGTGGTCCAAAAGTGACTGGGTCAAAAACACAACTTGAATGTTCACAGCAGATTTGTTCCAATTTGAATTGCACCAACATTTCAGAGTCTAGTGAAGACTGTGCTCAAGTTAGTGTAATAAAATTGACATCTTGATGTGCACTTGGATGGCGGAAACAGGTTTGTGAAAAAAAATAAGACATGGAAGAATGTTAAGCAAAAGGAGCAGAACAAACAGCACTTGCTATTTGGAGAAACCAAGTCAGTGGCATTTTAGGGCAACCTTTCTTGCTTCTGTTGGCTGTGTTCAGTTGTTTGCTGTTGAAGATAAACTCACAACCAAGAATACTTCAAAGAAAAGCACTTGGGAATGGAAAAACCTGACGTGCCTTCTTTGAGGTGGTCTGAGAGTGACTCGGTCAAAAGCAATGCTTCCATAGCCAGACCAGATTTTGTGGTATTTGACAAAGTGCCTTTCACAGTGCATAGCACTTTCAGCAAGAAAGTCAAGATTATGCTCAAGTTAGGACTGACATTTTAATGTGTTTTCCAAGTTGGGAAAACATGTAGCAAAGAGTGAGATGCAAAAAGTAAATAACACTTACTGTTGGCAGAAATCTTGTCAGTGCCAATCTTCAGGTAAACTTGGTCCTTGGTATTAGGTCTGTGTTGTTTCTGGTAGGGAACTCTGAAAAAGAAGCACAAGTTTCTCTTTCAAGGTGCTGTAAAAGTATCCTGGTCAAAATCACTTTTTTCGTAGCCACAGACGAATTAGTCACATTTGTACTGCCCCAACATGTAGCACTTTCTGAGTATATTCAAGACTGTGCTCAAGTCAAGGTAATAGAAGTGATAATGCAATGGCTTCTTCAAGTTTGGAAACACGGCTGTCATGAAATGATATTTGCAGTAAGACTACAACAAGACGACCTTAACAAAGAGCACTTACTGTATACAGAAATCAAGTCAGTGCCTGTGTTAAGGTAACCCTGATGTGGACCTGTGGTGCTTTTGATTGAGCTTCTCAGTGATGGACTGATGGCTGCTTTGGAGTTCAGATTGTGCCTTATTTCTGCTGTTCTTCAAGTAGTGCTTTCTTGGTCTTGTCAATATGCTCAAGCCAGGCTAGCAGAAGTTCCATTTCAATGTGTTCTTCAGCTATTTCAGAAAAATGTCAAGAGATCGCATTCCGAGAAAAAGACAAGAAGAATGCCAAAACAGTGAGCACTTACTGTATGCACAAATCAAGTCAGTGCCTGTGTTAAGGTAATCTTTTTTGCCTTCCAGTGTTTGTTTGCTGTTTCTTCTTGTTGATGACAAACTTACAAGCAGGATTACCCCAAAAGCGAAGCACTTATGACATGAGTTAACACCAGTGATTCCATTTGAGGTGACCTGCATGTATTAGATTCCTCAGGGATGTGCATCTTATATCCTGAGTGCAGCCATTTCAAACAAGCTCCACCTTCTTTTCAGCAAAGTTTCAGTGGAGAAGACAATGGTCTTTCAGCGACTCTGGGAATGGCCCTGATGCAATCAATGCGGAACATTGAGAAGTGCTAAGTGGTCAATCAGCTTTAAATATGAATACTTGGTGGAGGTTGTTTTTGCAACTGGACCTTCTTTTCTAAGAGACGCAATCAATGCGGAACATTGAGAAGTGCTAAGTGGTCAATCAGCTTTAAATGTGAATACTTGGTGGAGGTTGTTTTTGCAACTGGACCTTCTTTTCTAAGAGAAAAATAAATACAGGATTTGAAGTATACTTTTTAAAGTCAGTCTTTTGAATACCTTCACATGTGCCAGCTCAAATGTGCATTTTAATTATCAACAGCATGGGAATCACTATGTTATGAAGCAAGTACAGAATGGATGTTTTCTGTTGTGTCTTTATGACAATAAAGTCACAGATTAAGACAACCCCAAAAGAAACACTTGGATATATCAAGAAGCCATGAGTGCATCATTTGAGGTGGTCCAAAAGTGACTGGGTCAAAAACACAACTTGAATGTTCACAGCAGATTTGTTCCAATTTGAATTGCACCAACATTTCAGAGTCTAGTGAAGACTGTGCTCAAGTTAGTGTAATAGAATTGTCATCTTGATGTGCACTTGTATGGTGGAAACAGGGTTGTGAAAAAAAATAAGACATGGAAGAATGTTAAGCAAAAGGAGCAGAACAAACAGCACTTGCTATTTGGAGAAACCAAGTCAGTGGCATTTTAGGGCAACCTTTCTTGCTTCTGTTGGCTGTGTTCAGTTGTTTGCTGTTGAAGATAAACTCACAACCAAGAATACTTCAAAGAAAAGCACTTGGGAATGGAAAAACCCGACGTGCCTTCTTTGAGGTGGTCTGAGAGTGACTCGGTCAAAAGCAATGCTTCCATAGCCAGAGCAGATTTTGTGGTATTTGACAAAGTGCCTTTCACAGTGCATAGCACTTTCAGCAAGAAAGTCAAGATTATGCTCAAGTTAGGACTGACATTTTAATGTGTTTTCCAAGTTGGGAAAACATGTAGCAAAGAGTGAGATGCAAAAAGTAAATAACACTTACTGTTGGCAGAAATCTTGTCAGTGCCAATCTTCAGGTAAACTTGGTCCTTGGTATTAGGTCTGTGTTGTTTCTGGTAGGGAACTCTGAAAAAGAAGCACAAGTTTCTCTTTCAAGGTGCTGTAAAAGTATCCTGGTCAAAATCACTTTTTTCGTAGCCACAGACGAATTAGTCACATTTGTACTGCCCCAACATGTAGCACTTTCTGAGTATATTCAAGACTGTGCTCAAGTCAAGGTAATAGAAGTGATAATGCAATGGCTTCTTCAAGTTTGGAAACACGGCTGTCATGAAATGATATTTGCAGTAAGACTACAACAAGACGACCTTAACAAAGAGCACTTACTGTATACAGAAATCAAGTCAGTGCCTGTGTTAAGGTAACCCTGATGTGGACCTGTGGTGCTTTTGATTGAGCTTCTCAGTGATGGACTGATGGCTGCTTTGGAGTTCAGATTGTGCCTTATTTCTGCTGTTCTTCAAGTAGTGCTTTCTTGGTCTTGTCAATATGCTCAAGCCAGGCTAGCAGAAGTTCCATTTCAATGTGTTCTTCAGCTATTTCAGAAAAATGTCAAGAGATCGCATTCCGAGAAAAAGACAAGAAGAATGCCAAAACAGTGAGCACTTACTGTATGCACAAATCAAGTCAGTGCCTGTGTTAAGGTAATCTTTTTTGCCTTCCAGTGTTTGTTTGCTGTTTCTTCTTGTTGATGACAAACTTACAAGCAGGATTACCCCAAAAGCGAAGCACTTATGACATGAGTTAACACCAGTGATTCCATTTGAGGTGACCTGCATGTATTAGATTCCTCAGGGATGTGCATCTTATATCCTGAGTGCAGCCATTTCAAACAAGCTCCACCTTCTTTTCAGCAAAGTTTCAGTGGAGAAGACAATGGTCTTTCAGCGACTCTGGGAATGGCCCTGATGCAATCAATGCGGAACATTGAGAAGTGCTAAGTGGTCAATCAGCTTTAAATCTGAATACTTGGTGGAGGTTGTTTTTGCAACTGGACCTTCTTTTCTAAGAGACGCAATCAATGCGGAACATTGAGAAGTGCTAAGTGGTCAATCAGCTTTAAATGTGAATACTTGGTGGAGGTTGTTTTTGCAACTGGACCTTCTTTTCTAAGAGAAAAATAAATACAGGATTTGAAGTATACTTTTTAAAGTCAGTCTTTTGAATACCTTCACATGTGCCAGCTCAAATGTGCATTTTAATTATCAACAGCATGGGAATCACTATGTTATGAAGCAAGTACAGAATGGATGTTTTCTGTTGTGTCTTTATGACAATAAAGTCACAGATTAAGACAACCCCAAAAGAAACACTTGGATATATCAAGAAGCCATGAGTGCATCATTTGAGGTGGTCCAAAAGTGACTGGGTCAAAAACACAACTTGAATGTTCACAGCAGATTTGTTCCAATTTGAATTGCACCAACATTTCAGAGTCTAGTGAAGACTGTGCTCAAGTTATTGTAATAAAATTGACATCTTGATGTGCACTTGAATGGTGGAAACAGGTTTGTGAAAAAAAATAAGACATGGAAGAATGTTAAGCAAAAGGAGCAGAACAAACAGCACTTGCTATTTGGAGAAACCAAGTCAGTGGCATTTTAGGGCAACCTTTCTTGCTTCTGTTGGCTGTGTTCAGTTGTTTGCTGTTGAAGATAAACTCACAACCAAGAATACTTCAAAGAAAAGCACTTGGGAATGGAAAAACCCGACGTGCCTTCTTTGAGGTGGTCTGAGAGTGACTCGGTCAAAAGCAATGCTTCCATAGCCAGAGCAGATTTTGTGGTATTTGACAAAGTGCCTTTCACAGTGCATAGCACTTTCAGCAAGAAAGTCAAGATTATGCTCAAGTTAGGACTGACATTTTAATGTGTTTTCCAAGTTGGGAAAACATGTAGCAAAGAGTGAGATGCAAAAAGTAAATAACACTTACTGTTGGCAGAAATCTTGTCAGTGCCAATCTTCAGGTAAACTTGGTCCTTGGTATTAGGTCTGTGTTGTTTCTGGTAGGGAACTCTGAAAAAGAAGCACATGTTTCTCTTTCAAGGTGCTGTAAAAGTATCCTGGTCAAAATCACTTCTTTCATAGCCACAGACGAATTAGTCACATTTGTACTGCCCCAACATGTAGCACTTTCTGCGTATATTCAAGACTGTGCTCAAGTCAAGGTAATAGAAGTGATAATGCAATGGCTTCTTCAAGTTTGGAAACACGGCTGTCATGAAATGATATTTGCAGTAAGACTACAACAAGACGACCTTAACAAAGAGCACTTACTGTATACAGAAATCAAGTCAGTGCCTGTGTTAAGGTAACCCTGATGTGGACCTGTGGTGCTTTTGATTGAGCTTCTCAGTGATGGACTGATGGCTGCTTTGGAGTTCAGATTGTGCCTTATTTCTGCTGTTCTTCAAGTAGTGCTTTATTGGTCTTATCAATATGCTCAAGTCAGGCTAGTAGAAGTTCCATTTCAATGTGTTCTTCAGCTATTTCAAAAAATTGTCAAGAGATCCCATTCCGAGAAAAAGACAAGAAGAATGCCAAAACAGTGAGCACTTACTGTATGCAAAAATCAAGTCCGCGCCTGTGTTAAGGTAATCTTTTTACCTTCCAGTGTTTGTTTGCAGTTTCTTCTTGTTGATGACAAACTTACAAGCAGGATTACCCCAAAAGTGAAGCACTTATGACATAAGTTAACACCAGGGATTCCATTTGAGGTGACCTGCATGTATTAGATTCCTCAGGGATGTGCATCTTATATCCTGAGTGCAGCCATTTCAACCAAGCTCCACCTTCTTTTCAGCAAAGTTTCAGTGGAGAAGACAATGGTCTTCCAATGACTCTGGGAATGGCCCTGACGCAATCAATGCGGAGCATTGAGAAGTGCTGAGTGGTCAATCAGCTTTAAATGTGAATACTTGGTGGAGGTTGTTTTTGCAACTGGACCTTCTTTTCTAAGAGAAAAATAAATACAGGATTTGAAGTATACTTTTTAAAGTCAGTCTGTTGAATACCTTCACATGTGCCAGCTCAAATGTGCATTTTAATTATCAAAAGCATGGGAATCACTATGTTATGAAGCAAGTACAGAATGGATGTTTTCTGTTGTGTCTTTATGACAATAAAGTCACAGATTAAGACAACCCCAAAAGAAACACTTGGATATATCAAGAAGCCATGAGTGCATCATTTGAGGTGGTCCAAAAGTGACTGGGTCAAAAACACAACTTGAATGTTCACAGCAGATTTGTTCCAATTTGAATTGCACCAACATTTCAGAGTCTAGTGAAGACTGTGCTCAAGTTAGTGTAATAAAATTGACATCTTGATGTGCACTTGGATGGCGGAAACAGGTTTGTGAAAAAAAATAAGACATGGAAGAATGTTAAGCAAAAGGAGCAGAACAAACAGCACTTGCTATTTGGAGAAACCAAGTCAGTGGCATTTTAGGGCAACCTTTCTTGCTTCTGTTGGCTGTGTTCAGTTGTTTGCTGTTGAAGATAAACTCACAACCAAGAATACTTCAAAGAAAAGCACTTGGGAATGGAAAAACCTGACGTGCCTTCTTTGAGGTGGTCTGAGAGTGACTCGGTCAAAAGCAATGCTTCCATAGCCAGACCAGATTTTGTGGTATTTGACAAAGTGCCTTTCACAGTGCATAGCACTTTCAGCAAGAAAGTCAAGATTATGCTCAAGTTAGGACTGACATTTTAATGTGTTTTCCAAGTTGGGAAAACATGTAGCAAAGAGTGAGATGCAAAAAGTAAATAACACTTACTGTTGGCAGAAATCTTGTCAGTGCCAATCTTCAGGTAAACTTGGTCCTTGGTATTAGGTCTGTGTTGTTTCTGGTAGGGAACTCTGAAAAAGAAGCACAAGTTTCTCTTTCAAGGTGCTGTAAAAGTATCCTGGTCAAAATCACTTTTTTCGTAGCCACAGACGAATTAGTCACATTTGTACTGCCCCAACATGTAGCACTTTCTGAGTATATTCAAGACTGTGCTCAAGTCAAGGTAATAGAAGTGATAATGCAATGGCTTCTTCAAGTTTGGAAACACGGCTGTCATGAAATGATATTTGCAGTAAGACTACAACAAGACGACCTTAACAAAGAGCACTTACTGTATACAGAAATCAAGTCAGTGCCTGTGTTAAGGTAACCCTGATGTGGACCTGTGGTGCTTTTGATTGAGCTTCTCAGTGACGGACTGACGGCTGCTTTGGAGTTCAGATTGTGCCTTATTTCTGCTGTTCTTCAAGTAGTGCTTTCTTGGTCTTGTCAATATGCTCAAGCCAGGCTAGCAGAAGTTCCATTTCAATGTGTTCTTCAGCTATTTCAGAAAAATGTCAAGAGATCCCATTCCAAGAAAAAGACAAGAAGAATGCCAAAACAGTGAGCACTTACTGTATGCACAAATCAAGTCAGTGCCTGTGTTAAGGTAATCTTTTTTGCCTTCCAGTGTTTGTTTGCAGTTTCTTCTTGTTGATGACAAACTTACAAGCAGGATTACCCCAAAAGCGAAGCACTTATGACATGAGTTAACACCAGTGATTCCATTTGAGGTGACCTGCATGTATTAGATTCCTCAGGGATGTGCATCTTATATCCTGAGTGCAGCCATTTCAAACAAGCTCCACCTTCTTTTCAGCAAAGTTTCAGTGGAGAAGACAATGGTCTTCCAACGACTCTGGGAATGGCCCTGACGCAATCAATGCGGAACATTGAGAAGTGCTAAGTGGTCAATCAGCTTTAAATATGAATACTTGGTGGAGGTTGTTTTTGCAACTGGACCTTCTTTTCTAAGAGACGCAATCAATGCGGAACATTGAGAAGTGCTGAGTGGTCAATCAGCTTTAAATGTGAATACTTGGTGGAGGTTGTTTTTGCAACTGGACCTTCTTTTCTAAGAGAAAAATAAATACAGGATTTGAAGTATACTTTTTAAAGTCAGTCTTTTGAATACCTTCACATGTGCCAGCTCAAATGTGCATTTTAATTATCAACAGCATGGGAATCACTATGTTATGAAGCAAGTACAGAATGGATGTTTTCTGTTGTGTCTTTATGACAATAAAGTCACAGATTAAGACAACCCCAAAAGAAACACTTGGATATATCAAGAAGCCATGAGTGCATCATTTGAGGTGGTCCAAAAGTGACTGGGTCAAAAACACAACTTGAATGTTCACAGCAGATTTGTTCCAATTTGAATTGCACCAACATTTCAGAGTCTAGTGAAGACTGTGCTCAAGTTAGTGTAATAAAATTGACATCTTGATGTGCACTTGGATGGTGGAAACAGGTTTGTGAAAAAAAATAAGACATGGAAGAATGTTAAGCAAAAGGAGCAGAACAAACAGCACTTGCTATTTGGAGAAACCAAGTCAGTGGCATTTTAGGGCAACCTTTCTTGCTTCTGTTGGCTGTGTTCAGTTGTTTGCTGTTGAAGATAAACTCACAACCAAGAATACTTCAAAGAAAAGCACTTGGGAATGGAAAAACCCGACGTGCCTTCTTTGAGGTGGTCTGAGAGTGACTCGGTCAAAAGCAATGCTTCCATAGCCAGAGCAGATTTTGTGGTATTTGACAAAGTGCCTTTCACAGTGCATAGCACTTTCAGCAAGAAAGTCAAGATTATGCTCAAGTTAGGACTGACATTTTAATGTGTTTTCCAAGTTGGGAAAACATGTAGCAAAGAGTGAGATGCAAAAAGTAAATAACACTTACTGTTGGCAGAAATCTTGTCAGTGCCAATCTTCAGGTAAACTTGGTCCTTGGTATTAGGTCTGTGTTGTTTCTGGTAGGGAACTCTGAAAAAGAAGCACAAGTTTCTCTTTCAAGGTGCTGTAAAAGTATCCTGGTCAAAATCACTTTTTTCGTAGCCACAGACGAATTAGTCACATTTGTACTGCCCCAACATGTAGCACTTTCTGAGTATATTCAAGACTGTGCTCAAGTCAAGGTAATAGAAGTGATAATGCAATGGCTTCTTCAAGTTTGGAAACACGGCTGTCATGAAATGATATTTGCAGTAAGACTACAACAAGACGACCTTAACAAAGAGCACTTACTGTATACAGAAATCAAGTCAGTGCCTGTGTTAAGGTAACCCTGATGTGGACCTGTGGTGCTTTTGATTGAGCTTCTCAGTGATGGACTGATGGCTGCTTTGGAGTTCAGATTGTGCCTTATTTCTGCTGTTCTTCAAGTAGTGCTTTCTTGGTCTTGTCAATATGCTCAAGCCAGGCTAGCAGAAGTTCCATTTCAATGTGTTCTTCAGCTATTTCAGAAAAATGTCAAGAGATCCCATTCCGAGAAAAAGACAAGAAGAATGCCAAAACAGTGAGCACTTACTGTATGCACAAATCAAGTCAGTGCCTGTGTTAAGGTAATCTTTTTTGCCTTCCAGTGTTTGTTTGCTGTTTCTTCTTGTTGATGACAAACTTACAAGCAGGATTACCCCAAAAGCGAAGCACTTATGACATGAGTTAACACCAGTGATTCCATTTGAGGTGACCTGCATGTATTAGATTCCTCAGGGATGTGCATCTTATATCCTGAGTGCAGCCATTTCAAACAAGCTCCACCTTCTTTTCAGCAAAGTTTCAGTGGAGAAGACAATGGTCTTTCAGCGACTCTGGGAATGGCCCTGATGCAATCAATGCGGAACATTGAGAAGTGCTAAGTGGTCAATCAGCTTTAAATCTGAATACTTGGTGGAGGTTGTTTTTGCAACTGGACCTTCTTTTCTAAGAGACGCAATCAATGCGGAACATTGAGAAGTGCTAAGTGGTCAATCAGCTTTAAATGTGAATACTTGGTGGAGGTTGTTTTTGCAACTGGACCTTCTTTTCTAAGAGAAAAATAAATACAGGATTTGAAGTATACTTTTTAAAGTCAGTCTTTTGAATACCTTCACATGTGCCAGCTCAAATGTGCATTTTAATTATCAACAGCATGGGAATCACTATGTTATGAAGCAAGTACAGAATGGATGTTTTCTGTTGTGTCTTTATGACAATAAAGTCACAGATTAAGACAACCCCAAAAGAAACACTTGGATATATCAAGAAGCCATGAGTGCATCATTTGAGGTGGTCCAAAAGTGACTGGGTCAAAAACACAACTTGAATGTTCACAGCAGATTTGTTCCAATTTGAATTGCACCAACATTTCAGAGTCTAGTGAAGACTGTGCTCAAGTTAGTGTAATAAAATTGACATCTTGATGTGCACTTGAATGGTGGAAACAGGTTTGTGAAAAAAAATAAGACATGGAAGAATGTTAAGCAAAAGGAGCAGAACAAACAGCACTTGCTATTTGGAGAAACCAAGTCAGTGGCATTTTAGGGCAACCTTTCTTGCTTCTGTTGGCTGTGTTCAGTTGTTTGCTGTTGAAGATAAACTCACAACCAAGAATACTTCAAAGAAAAGCACTTGGGAATGGAAAAACCCGACGTGCCTTCTTTGAGGTGGTCTGAGAGTGACTCGGTCAAAAGCAATGCTTCCATAGCCAGAGCAGATTTTGTGGTATTTGACAAAGTGCCTTTCACAGTGCATAGCACTTTCAGCAAGAAAGTCAAGATTATGCTCAAGTTAGGACTGACATTTTAATGTGTTTTCCAAGTTGGGAAAACATGTAGCAAAGAGTGAGATGCAAAAAGTAAATAACACTTACTGTTGGCAGAAATCTTGTCAGTGCCAATCTTCAGGTAAACTTGGTCCTTGGTATTAGGTCTGTGTTGTTTCTGGTAGGGAACTCTGAAAAAGAAGCACATGTTTCTCTTTCAAGGTGCTGTAAAAGTATCCTGGTCAAAATCACTTCTTTCATAGCCACAGACGAATTAGTCACATTTGTACTGCCCCAACATGTAGCACTTTCTGCGTATATTCAAGACTGTGCTCAAGTCAAGGTAATAGAAGTGATAATGCAATGGCTTCTTCAAGTTTGGAAACACGGCTGTCATGAAATGATATTTGCAGTAAGACTACAACAAGACGACCTTAACAAAGAGCACTTACTGTATACAGAAATCAAGTCAGTGCCTGTGTTAAGGTAACCCTGATGTGGACCTGTGGTGCTTTTGATTGAGCTTCTCAGTGATGGACTGATGGCTGCTTTGGAGTTCAGATTGTGCCTTATTTCTGCTGTTCTTCAAGTAGTGCTTTATTGGTCTTATCAATATGCTCAAGTCAGGCTAGCAGAAGTTCCATTTCAATGTGTTCTTCAGCTATTTCAAAAAATTGTCAAGAGATCCCATTCCGAGAAAAAGACAAGAAGAATGCCAAAACAGTGAGCACTTACTGTATGCACAAATCAAGTCCGCGCCTGTGTTAAGGTAATCTTTTTACCTTCCAGTGTTTGTTTGCAGTTTCTTCTTGTTGATGACAAACTTACAAGCAGGATTACCCCAAAAGTGAAGCACTTATGACATAAGTTAACACCAGGGATTCCATTTGAGGTGACCTGCATGTATTAGATTCCTCAGGGATGTGCATCTTATATCCTGAGTGCAGCCATTTCAACCAAGCTCCACCTTCTTTTCAGCAAAGTTTCAGTGGAGAAGACAATGGTCTTCCAATGACTCTGGGAATGGCCCTGACGCAATCAATGCGGAGCATTGAGAAGTGCTGAGTGGTCAATCAGCTTTAAATGTGAATACTTGGTGGAGGTTGTTTTTGCAACTGGACCTTCTTTTCTAAGAGAAAAATAAATACAGGATTTGAAGTATACTTTTTAAAGTCAGTCTGTTGAATACCTTCACATGTGCCAGCTCAAATGTGCATTTTAATTATCAAAAGCATGGGAATCACTATGTTATGAAGCAAGTACAGAATGGATGTTTTCTGTTGTGTCTTTATGACAATAAAGTCACAGATTAAGACAACCCCAAAAGAAACACTTGGATATATCAAGAAGCCATGAGTGCATCATTTGAGGTGGTCCAAAAGTGACTGGGTCAAAAACACAACTTGAATGTTCACAGCAGATTTGTTCCAATTTGAATTGCACCAACATTTCAGAGTCTAGTGAAGACTGTGCTCAAGTTAGTGTAATAAAATTGACATCTTGATGTGCACTTGGATGGCGGAAACAGGTTTGTGAAAAAAAATAAGACATGGAAGAATGTTAAGCAAAAGGAGCAGAACAAACAGCACTTGCTATTTGGAGAAACCAAGTCAGTGGCATTTTAGGGCAACCTTTCTTGCTTCTGTTGGCTGTGTTCAGTTGTTTGCTGTTGAAGATAAACTCACAACCAAGAATACTTCAAAGAAAAGCACTTGGGAATGGAAAAACCTGACGTGCCTTCTTTGAGGTGGTCTGAGAGTGACTCGGTCAAAAGCAATGCTTCCATAGCCAGACCAGATTTTGTGGTATTTGACAAAGTGCCTTTCACAGTGCATAGCACTTTCAGCAAGAAAGTCAAGATTATGCTCAAGTTAGGACTGACATTTTAATGTGTTTTCCAAGTTGGGAAAACATGTAGCAAAGAGTGAGATGCAAAAAGTAAATAACACTTACTGTTGGCAGAAATCTTGTCAGTGCCAATCTTCAGGTAAACTTGGTCCTTGGTATTAGGTCTGTGTTGTTTCTGGTAGGGAACTCTGAAAAAGAAGCACAAGTTTCTCTTTCAAGGTGCTGTAAAAGTATCCTGGTCAAAATCACTTTTTTCGTAGCCACAGACGAATTAGTCACATTTGTACTGCCCCAACATGTAGCACTTTCTGAGTATATTCAAGACTGTGCTCAAGTCAAGGTAATAGAAGTGATAATGCAATGGCTTCTTCAAGTTTGGAAACACGGCTGTCATGAAATGATATTTGCAGTAAGACTACAACAAGACGACCTTAACAAAGAGCACTTACTGTATACAGAAATCAAGTCAGTGCCTGTGTTAAGGTAACCCTGATGTGGACCTGTGGTGCTTTTGATTGAGCTTCTCAGTGACGGACTGACGGCTGCTTTGGAGTTCAGATTGTGCCTTATTTCTGCTGTTCTTCAAGTAGTGCTTTCTTGGTCTTGTCAATATGCTCAAGCCAGGCTAGCAGAAGTTCCATTTCAATGTGTTCTTCAGCTATTTCAGAAAAATGTCAAGAGATCCCATTCCAAGAAAAAGACAAGAAGAATGCCAAAACAGTGAGCACTTACTGTATGCACAAATCAAGTCAGTGCCTGTGTTAAGGTAATCTTTTTTGCCTTCCAGTGTTTGTTTGCAGTTTCTTCTTGTTGATGACAAACTTACAAGCAGGATTACCCCAAAAGCGAAGCACTTATGACATGAGTTAACACCAGTGATTCCATTTGAGGTGACCTGCATGTATTAGATTCCTCAGGGATGTGCATCTTATATCCTGAGTGCAGCCATTTCAAACAAGCTCCACCTTCTTTTCAGCAAAGTTTCAGTGGAGAAGACAATGGTCTTCCAACGACTCTGGGAATGGCCCTGACGCAATCAATGCGGAACATTGAGAAGTGCTAAGTGGTCAATCAGCTTTAAATATGAATACTTGGTGGAGGTTGTTTTTGCAACTGGACCTTCTTTTCTAAGAGACGCAATCAATGCGGAACATTGAGAAGTGCTGAGTGGTCAATCAGCTTTAAATGTGAATACTTGGTGGAGGTTGTTTTTGCAACTGGACCTTCTTTTCTAAGAGAAAAATAAATACAGGATTTGAAGTATACTTTTTAAAGTCAGTCTTTTGAATACCTTCACATGTGCCAGCTCAAATGTGCATTTTAATTATCAACAGCATGGGAATCACTATGTTATGAAGCAAGTACAGAATGGATGTTTTCTGTTGTGTCTTTATGACAATAAAGTCACAGATTAAGACAACCCCAAAAGAAACACTTGGATATATCAAGAAGCCATGAGTGCATCATTTGAGGTGGTCCAAAAGTGACTGGGTCAAAAACACAACTTGAATGTTCACAGCAGATTTGTTCCAATTTGAATTGCACCAACATTTCAGAGTCTAGTGAAGACTGTGCTCAAGTTATTGTAATAAAATTGACATCTTGATGTGCACTTGAATGGTGGAAACAGGTTTGTGAAAAAAAATAAGACATGGAAGAATGTTAAGCAAAAGGAGCAGAACAAACAGCACTTGCTATTTGGAGAAACCAAGTCAGTGGCATTTTAGGGCAACCTTTCTTGCTTCTGTTGGCTGTGTTCAGTTGTTTGCTGTTGAAGATAAACTCACAACCAAGAATACTTCAAAGAAAAGCACTTGGGAATGGAAAAACCCGACGTGCCTTCTTTGAGGTGGTCTGAGAGTGACTCGGTCAAAAGCAATGCTTCCATAGCCAGAGCAGATTTTGTGGTATTTGACAAAGTGCCTTTCACAGTGCATAGCACTTTCAGCAAGAAAGTCAAGATTATGCTCAAGTTAGGACTGACATTTTAATGTGTTTTCCAAGTTGGGAAAACATGTAGCAAAGAGTGAGATGCAAAAAGTAAATAACACTTACTGTTGGCAGAAATCTTGTCAGTGCCAATCTTCAGGTAAACTTGGTCCTTGGTATTAGGTCTGTGTTGTTTCTGGTAGGGAACTCTGAAAAAGAAGCACAAGTTTCTCTTTCAAGGTGCTGTAAAAGTATCCTGGTCAAAATCACTTTTTTCGTAGCCACAGACGAATTAGTCACATTTGTACTGCCCCAACATGTAGCACTTTCTGAGTATATTCAAGACTGTGCTCAAGTCAAGGTAATAGAAGTGATAATGCAATGGCTTCTTCAAGTTTGGAAACACGGCTGTCATGAAATGATATTTGCAGTAAGACTACAACAAGACGACCTTAACAAAGAGCACTTACTGTATACAGAAATCAAGTCAGTGCCTGTGTTAAGGTAACCCTGATGTGGACCTGTGGTGCTTTTGATTGAGCTTCTCAGTGATGGACTGATGGCTGCTTTGGAGTTCAGATTGTGCCTTATTTCTGCTGTTCTTCAAGTAGTGCTTTCTTGGTCTTGTCAATATGCTCAAGCCAGGCTAGCAGAAGTTCCATTTCAATGTGTTCTTCAGCTATTTCAGAAAAATGTCAAGAGATCGCATTCCGAGAAAAAGACAAGAAGAATGCCAAAACAGTGAGCACTTACTGTATGCACAAATCAAGTCAGTGCCTGTGTTAAGGTAATCTTTTTTGCCTTCCAGTGTTTGTTTGCTGTTTCTTCTTGTTGATGACAAACTTACAAGCAGGATTACCCCAAAAGCGAAGCACTTATGACATGAGTTAACACCAGTGATTCCATTTGAGGTGACCTGCATGTATTAGATTCCTCAGGGATGTGCATCTTATATCCTGAGTGCAGCCATTTCAAACAAGCTCCACCTTCTTTTCAGCAAAGTTTCAGTGGAGAAGACAATGGTCTTTCAGCGACTCTGGGAATGGCCCTGATGCAATCAATGCGGAACATTGAGAAGTGCTAAGTGGTCAATCAGCTTTAAATCTGAATACTTGGTGGAGGTTGTTTTTGCAACTGGACCTTCTTTTCTAAGAGACGCAATCAATGCGGAACATTGAGAAGTGCTAAGTGGTCAATCAGCTTTAAATGTGAATACTTGGTGGAGGTTGTTTTTGCAACTGGACCTTCTTTTCTAAGAGAAAAATAAATACAGGATTTGAAGTATACTTTTTAAAGTCAGTCTTTTGAATACCTTCACATGTGCCAGCTCAAATGTGCATTTTAATTATCAACAGCATGGGAATCACTATGTTATGAAGCAAGTACAGAATGGATGTTTTCTGTTCTGTCTTTATGACAATAAAGTCACAGATTAAGACAACCCCAAAAGAAACACTTGGATATATCAAGAAGCCATGAGTGCATCATTTGAGGTGGTCCAAAAGTGACTGGGTCAAAAACACAACTTGAATGTTCACAGCAGATTTGTTCCAATTTGAATTGCACCAACATTTCAGAGTCTAGTGAAGACTGTGCTCAAGTTATTGTAATAAAATTGACATCTTGATGTGCACTTGAATGGTGGAAACAGGTTTGTGAAAAAAAATAAGACATGGAAGAATGTTAAGCAAAAGGAGCAGAACAAACAGCACTTGCTATTTGGAGAAACCAAGTCAGTGGCATTTTAGGGCAACCTTTCTTGCTTCTGTTGGCTGTGTTCAGTTGTTTGCTGTTGAAGATAAACTCACAACCAAGAATACTTCAAAGAAAAGCACTTGGGAATGGAAAAACCCGACGTGCCTTCTTTGAGGTGGTCTGAGAGTGACTCGGTCAAAAGCAATGCTTCCATAGCCAGAGCAGATTTTGTGGTATTTGACAAAGTGCCTTTCACAGTGCATAGCACTTTCAGCAAGAAAGTCAAGATTATGCTCAAGTTAGGACTGACATTTTAATGTGTTTTCCAAGTTGGGAAAACATGTAGCAAAGAGTGAGATGCAAAAAGTAAATAACACTTACTGTTGGCAGAAATCTTGTCAGTGCCAATCTTCAGGTAAACTTGGTCCTTGGTATTAGGTCTGTGTTGTTTCTGGTAGGGAACTCTGAAAAAGAAGCACATGTTTCTCTTTCAAGGTGCTGTAAAAGTATCCTGGTCAAAATCACTTCTTTCATAGCCACAGACGAATTAGTCACATTTGTACTGCCCCAACATGTAGCACTTTCTGCGTATATTCAAGACTGTGCTCAAGTCAAGGTAATAGAAGTGATAATGCAATGGCTTCTTCAAGTTTGGAAACACGGCTGTCATGAAATGATATTTGCAGTAAGACTACAACAAGACGACCTTAACAAAGAGCACTTACTGTATACAGAAATCAAGTCAGTGCCTGTGTTAAGGTAACCCTGATGTGGACCTGTGGTGCTTTTGATTGAGCTTCTCAGTGATGGACTGATGGCTGCTTTGGAGTTCAGATTGTGCCTTATTTCTGCTGTTCTTCAAGTAGTGCTTTATTGGTCTTATCAATATGCTCAAGTCAGGCTAGTAGAAGTTCCATTTCAATGTGTTCTTCAGCTATTTCAAAAAATTGTCAAGAGATCCCATTCCGAGAAAAAGACAAGAAGAATGCCAAAACAGTGAGCACTTACTGTATGCAAAAATCAAGTCCGCGCCTGTGTTAAGGTAATCTTTTTACCTTCCAGTGTTTGTTTGCAGTTTCTTCTTGTTGATGACAAACTTACAAGCAGGATTACCCCAAAAGTGAAGCACTTATGACATAAGTTAACACCAGGGATTCCATTTGAGGTGACCTGCATGTATTAGATTCCTCAGGGATGTGCATCTTATATCCTGAGTGCAGCCATTTCAACCAAGCTCCACCTTCTTTTCAGCAAAGTTTCAGTGGAGAAGACAATGGTCTTCCAATGACTCTGGGAATGGCCCTGACGCAATCAATGCGGAGCATTGAGAAGTGCTGAGTGGTCAATCAGCTTTAAATGTGAATACTTGGTGGAGGTTGTTTTTGCAACTGGACCTTCTTTTCTAAGAGAAAAATAAATACAGGATTTGAAGTATACTTTTTAAAGTCAGTCTGTTGAATACCTTCACATGTGCCAGCTCAAATGTGCATTTTAATTATCAAAAGCATGGGAATCACTATGTTATGAAGCAAGTACAGAATGGATGTTTTCTGTTGTGTCTTTATGACAATAAAGTCACAGATTAAGACAACCCCAAAAGAAACACTTGGATATATCAAGAAGCCATGAGTGCATCATTTGAGGTGGTCCAAAAGTGACTGGGTCAAAAACACAACTTGAATGTTCACAGCAGATTTGTTCCAATTTGAATTGCACCAACATTTCAGAGTCTAGTGAAGACTGTGCTCAAGTTAGTGTAATAAAATTGACATCTTGATGTGCACTTGGATGGCGGAAACAGGTTTGTGAAAAAAAATAAGACATGGAAGAATGTTAAGCAAAAGGAGCAGAACAAACAGCACTTGCTATTTGGAGAAACCAAGTCAGTGGCATTTTAGGGCAACCTTTCTTGCTTCTGTTGGCTGTGTTCAGTTGTTTGCTGTTGAAGATAAACTCACAACCAAGAATACTTCAAAGAAAAGCACTTGGGAATGGAAAAACCTGACGTGCCTTCTTTGAGGTGGTCTGAGAGTGACTCGGTCAAAAGCAATGCTTCCATAGCCAGACCAGATTTTGTGGTATTTGACAATGTGCCTTTCACAGTGCATAGCACTTTCAGCAAGAAAGTCAAGATTATGCTCAAGTTAGGACTGACATTTTAATGTGTTTTCCAAGTTGGGAAAACATGTAGCAAAGAGTGAGATGCAAAAAGTAAATAACACTTACTGTTGGCAGAAATCTTGTCAGTGCCAATCTTCAGGTAAACTTGGTCCTTGGTATTAGGTCTGTGTTGTTTCTGGTAGGGAACTCTGAAAAAGAAGCACAAGTTTCTCTTTCAAGGTGCTGTAAAAGTATCCTGGTCAAAATCACTTTTTTCGTAGCCACAGACGAATTAGTCACATTTGTACTGCCCCAACATGTAGCACTTTCTGAGTATATTCAAGACTGTGCTCAAGTCAAGGTAATAGAAGTGATAATGCAATGGCTTCTTCAAGTTTGGAAACACGGCTGTCATGAAATGATATTTGCAGTAAGACTACAACAAGACGACCTTAACAAAGAGCACTTACTGTATACAGAAATCAAGTCAGTGCCTGTGTTAAGGTAACCCTGATGTGGACCTGTGGTGCTTTTGATTGAGCTTCTCAGTGACGGACTGACGGCTGCTTTGGAGTTCAGATTGTGCCTTATTTCTGCTGTTCTTCAAGTAGTGCTTTCTTGGTCTTGTCAATATGCTCAAGCCAGGCTAGCAGAAGTTCCATTTCAATGTGTTCTTCAGCTATTTCAGAAAAATGTCAAGAGATCCCATTCCAAGAAAAAGACAAGAAGAATGCCAAAACAGTGAGCACTTACTGTATGCACAAATCAAGTCAGTGCCTGTGTTAAGGTAATCTTTTTTGCCTTCCAGTGTTTGTTTGCAGTTTCTTCTTGTTGATGACAAACTTACAAGCAGGATTACCCCAAAAGCGAAGCACTTATGACATGAGTTAACACCAGTGATTCCATTTGAGGTGACCTGCATGTATTAGATTCCTCAGGGATGTGCATCTTATATCCTGAGTGCAGCCATTTCAAACAAGCTCCACCTTCTTTTCAGCAAAGTTTCAGTGGAGAAGACAATGGTCTTCCAACGACTCTGGGAATGGCCCTGACGCAATCAATGCGGAACATTGAGAAGTGCTAAGTGGTCAATCAGCTTTAAATATGAATACTTGGTGGAGGTTGTTTTTGCAACTGGACCTTCTTTTCTAAGAGACGCAATCAATGCGGAACATTGAGAAGTGCTGAGTGGTCAATCAGCTTTAAATGTGAATACTTGGTGGAGGTTGTTTTTGCAACTGGACCTTCTTTTCTAAGAGAAAAATAAATACAGGATTTGAAGTATACTTTTTAAAGTCAGTCTTTTGAATACCTTCACATGTGCCAGCTCAAATGTGCATTTTAATTATCAACAGCATGGGAATCACTATGTTATGAAGCAAGTACAGAATGGATGTTTTCTGTTGTGTCTTTATGACAATAAAGTCACAGATTAAGACAACCCCAAAAGAAACACTTGGATATATCAAGAAGCCATGAGTGCATCATTTGAGGTGGTCCAAAAGTGACTGGGTCAAAAACACAACTTGAATGTTCACAGCAGATTTGTTCCAATTTGAATTGCACCAACATTTCAGAGTCTAGTGAAGACTGTGCTCAAGTTAGTGTAATAAAATTGACATCTTGATGTGCACTTGGATGGTGGAAACAGGTTTGTGAAAAAAAATAAGACATGGAAGAATGTTAAGCAAAAGGAGCAGAACAAACAGCACTTGCTATTTGGAGAAACCAAGTCAGTGGCATTTTAGGGCAACCTTTCTTGCTTCTGTTGGCTGTGTTCAGTTGTTTGCTGTTGAAGATAAACTCACAACCAAGAATACTTCAAAGAAAAGCACTTGGGAATGGAAAAACCCGACGTGCCTTCTTTGAGGTGGTCTGAGAGTGACTCGGTCAAAAGCAATGCTTCCATAGCCAGAGCAGATTTTGTGGTATTTGACAAAGTGCCTTTCACAGTGCATAGCACTTTCAGCAAGAAAGTCAAGATTATGCTCAAGTTAGGACTGACATTTTAATGTGTTTTCCAAGTTGGGAAAACATGTAGCAAAGAGTGAGATGCAAAAAGTAAATAACACTTACTGTTGGCAGAAATCTTGTCAGTGCCAATCTTCAGGTAAACTTGGTCCTTGGTATTAGGTCTGTGTTGTTTCTGGTAGGGAACTCTGAAAAAGAAGCACAAGTTTCTCTTTCAAGGTGCTGTAAAAGTATCCTGGTCAAAATCACTTTTTTCGTAGCCACAGACGAATTAGTCACATTTGTACTGCCCCAACATGTAGCACTTTCTGAGTATATTCAAGACTGTGCTCAAGTCAAGGTAATAGAAGTGATAATGCAATGGCTTCTTCAAGTTTGGAAACACGGCTGTCATGAAATGATATTTGCAGTAAGACTACAACAAGACGACCTTAACAAAGAGCACTTACTGTATACAGAAATCAAGTCAGTGCCTGTGTTAAGGTAACCCTGATGTGGACCTGTGGTGCTTTTGATTGAGCTTCTCAGTGATGGACTGATGGCTGCTTTGGAGTTCAGATTGTGCCTTATTTCTGCTGTTCTTCAAGTAGTGCTTTCTTGGTCTTGTCAATATGCTCAAGCCAGGCTAGCAGAAGTTCCATTTCAATGTGTTCTTCAGCTATTTCAGAAAAATGTCAAGAGATCGCATTCCGAGAAAAAGACAAGAAGAATGCCAAAACAGTGAGCACTTACTGTATGCACAAATCAAGTCAGTGCCTGTGTTAAGGTAATCTTTTTTGCCTTCCAGTGTTTGTTTGCTGTTTCTTCTTGTTGATGACAAACTTACAAGCAGGATTACCCCAAAAGCGAAGCACTTATGACATGAGTTAACACCAGTGATTCCATTTGAGGTGACCTGCATGTATTAGATTCCTCAGGGATGTGCATCTTATATCCTGAGTGCAGCCATTTCAAACAAGCTCCACCTTCTTTTCAGCAAAGTTTCAGTGGAGAAGACAATGGTCTTTCAGCGACTCTGGGAATGGCCCTGATGCAATCAATGCGGAACATTGAGAAGTGCTAAGTGGTCAATCAGCTTTAAATATGAATACTTGGTGGAGGTTGTTTTTGCAACTGGACCTTCTTTTCTAAGAGACGCAATCAATGCGGAACATTGAGAAGTGCTAAGTGGTCAATCAGCTTTAAATGTGAATACTTGGTGGAGGTTGTTTTTGCAACTGGACCTTCTTTTCTAAGAGAAAAATAAATACAGGATTTGAAGTATACTTTTTAAAGTCAGTCTTTTGAATACCTTCACATGTGCCAGCTCAAATGTGCATTTTAATTATCAACAGCATGGGAATCACTATGTTATGAAGCAAGTACAGAATGGATGTTTTCTGTTGTGTCTTTATGACAATAAAGTCACAGATTAAGACAACCCCAAAAGAAACACTTGGATATATCAAGAAGCCATGAGTGCATCATTTGAGGTGGTCCAAAAGTGACTGGGTCAAAAACACAACTTGAATGTTCACAGCAGATTTGTTCCAATTTGAATTGCACCAACATTTCAGAGTCTAGTGAAGACTGTGCTCAAGTTAGTGTAATAAAATTGACATCTTGATGTGCACTTGAATGGTGGAAACAGGTTTGTGAAAAAAAATAAGACATGGAAGAATGTTAAGCAAAAGGAGCAGAACAAACAGCACTTGCTATTTGGAGAAACCAAGTCAGTGGCATTTTAGGGCAACCTTTCTTGCTTCTGTTGGCTGTGTTCAGTTGTTTGCTGTTGAAGATAAACTCACAACCAAGAATACTTCAAAGAAAAGCACTTGGGAATGGAAAAACCCGACGTGCCTTCTTTGAGGTGGTCTGAGAGTGACTCGGTCAAAAGCAATGCTTCCATAGCCAGAGCAGATTTTGTGGTATTTGACAAAGTGCCTTTCACAGTGCATAGCACTTTCAGCAAGAAAGTCAAGATTATGCTCAAGTTAGGACTGACATTTTAATGTGTTTTCCAAGTTGGGAAAACATGTAGCAAAGAGTGAGATGCAAAAAGTAAATAACACTTACTGTTGGCAGAAATCTTGTCAGTGCCAATCTTCAGGTAAACTTGGTCCTTGGTATTAGGTCTGTGTTGTTTCTGGTAGGGAACTCTGAAAAAGAAGCACATGTTTCTCTTTCAAGGTGCTGTAAAAGTATCCTGGTCAAAATCACTTCTTTCATAGCCACAGACGAATTAGTCACATTTGTACTGCCCCAACATGTAGCACTTTCTGCGTATATTCAAGACTGTGCTCAAGTCAAGGTAATAGAAGTGATAATGCAATGGCTTCTTCAAGTTTGGAAACACGGCTGTCATGAAATGATATTTGCAGTAAGACTACAACAAGACGACCTTAACAAAGAGCACTTACTGTATACAGAAATCAAGTCAGTGCCTGTGTTAAGGTAACCCTGATGTGGACCTGTGGTGCTTTTGATTGAGCTTCTCAGTGATGGACTGATGGCTGCTTTGGAGTTCAGATTGTGCCTTATTTCTGCTGTTCTTCAAGTAGTGCTTTATTGGTCTTATCAATATGCTCAAGTCAGGCTAGTAGAAGTTCCATTTCAATGTGTTCTTCAGCTATTTCAAAAAATTGTCAAGAGATCCCATTCCGAGAAAAAGACAAGAAGAATGCCAAAACAGTGAGCACTTACTGTATGCAAAAATCAAGTCCGCGCCTGTGTTAAGGTAATCTTTTTACCTTCCAGTGTTTGTTTGCAGTTTCTTCTTGTTGATGACAAACTTACAAGCAGGATTACCCCAAAAGTGAAGCACTTATGACATAAGTTAACACCAGGGATTCCATTTGAGGTGACCTGCATGTATTAGATTCCTCAGGGATGTGCATCTTATATCCTGAGTGCAGCCATTTCAACCAAGCTCCACCTTCTTTTCAGCAAAGTTTCAGTGGAGAAGACAATGGTCTTCCAATGACTCTGGGAATGGCCCTGACGCAATCAATGCGGAGCATTGAGAAGTGCTGAGTGGTCAATCAGCTTTAAATGTGAATACTTGGTGGAGGTTGTTTTTGCAACTGGACCTTCTTTTCTAAGAGAAAAATAAATACAGGATTTGAAGTATACTTTTTAAAGTCAGTCTTTTGAATACCTTCACATGTGCCAGCTCAAATGTGCATTTTAATTATCAACAGCATGGGAATCACTATGTTATGAAGCAAGTAAAGAATGGATGTTTTCTGTTGTGTCTTTATGACAATAAAGTCACAGATTAAGACAACCCCAAAAGAAACACTTGGATATATCAAGAAGCCATGAGTGCATCATTTGAGGTGGTCCAAAAGTGACTGGGTCAAAAACACAACTTGAATGTTCACAGCAGATTTGTTCCAATTTGAATTGCACCAACATTTCAGAGTCTAGTGAAGACTGTGCTCAAGTTAGTGTAATAAAATTGACATCTTGATGTGCACTTGGATGGCGGAAACAGGTTTGTGAAAAAAAATAAGACATGGAAGAATGTTAAGCAAAAGGAGCAGAACAAACAGCACTTGCTATTTGGAGAAACCAAGTCAGTGGCATTTTAGGGCAACCTTTCTTGCTTCTGTTGGCTGTGTTCAGTTGTTTGCTGTTGAAGATAAACTCACAACCAAGAATACTTCAAAGAAAAGCACTTGGGAATGGAAAAACCCGACGTGCCTTCTTTGAGGTGGTCTGAGAGTGACTCGGTCAAAAGCAATGCTTCCATAGCCAGAGCAGATTTTGTGGTATTTGACAAAGTGCCTTTCACAGTGCATAGCACTTTCAGCAAGAAAGTCAAGATTATGCTCAAGTTAGGACTGACATTTTAATGTGTTTTCCAAGTTGGGAAAACATGTAGCAAAGAGTGAGATGCAAAAAGTAAATAACACTTACTGTTGGCAGAAATCTTGTCAGTGCCAATCTTCAGGTAAACTTGGTCCTTGGTATTAGGTCTGTGTTGTTTCTGGTAGGGAACTCTGAAAAAGAAGCACAAGTTTCTCTTTCAAGGTGCTGTAAAAGTATCCTGGTCAAAATCACTTTTTTCGTAGCCACAGACGAATTAGTCACATTTGTACTGCCCCAACATGTAGCACTTTCTGAGTATATTCAAGACTGTGCTCAAGTCAAGGTAATAGAAGTGATAATGCAATGGCTTCTTCAAGTTTGGAAACACGGCTGTCATGAAATGATATTTGCAGTAAGACTACAACAAGACGACCTTAACAAAGAGCACTTACTGTATACAGAAATCAAGTCAGTGCCTGTGTTAAGGTAACCCTGATGTGGACCTGTGGTGCTTTTGATTGAGCTTCTCAGTGATGGACTGATGGCTGCTTTGGAGTTCAGATTGTGCCTTATTTCTGCTGTTCTTCAAGTAGTGCTTTCTTGGTCTTGTCAATATGCTCAAGCCAGGCTAGCAGAAGTTCCATTTCAATGTGTTCTTCAGCTATTTCAGAAAAATGTCAAGAGATCCCATTCCGAGAAAAAGACAAGAAGAATGCCAAAACAGTGAGCACTTACTGTATGCACAAATCAAGTCAGTGCCTGTGTTAAGGTAATCTTTTTTGCCTTCCAGTGTTTGTTTGCTGTTTCTTCTTGTTGATGACAAACTTACAAGCAGGATTACCCCAAAAGCGAAGCACTTATGACATGAGTTAACACCAGTGATTCCATTTGAGGTGACCTGCATGTATTAGATTCCTCAGGGATGTGCATCTTATATCCTGAGTGCAGCCATTTCAAACAAGCTCCACCTTCTTTTCAGCAAAGTTTCAGTGGAGAAGACAATGGTCTTTCAGCGACTCTGGGAATGGCCCTGATGCAATCAATGCGGAACATTGAGAAGTGCTAAGTGGTCAATCAGCTTTAAATATGAATACTTGGTGGAGGTTGTTTTTGCAACTGGACCTTCTTTTCTAAGAGACGCAATCAATGCGGAACATTGAGAAGTGCTAAGTGGTCAATCAGCTTTAAATGTGAATACTTGGTGGAGGTTGTTTTTGCAACTGGACCTTCTTTTCTAAGAGAAAAATAAATACAGGATTTGAAGTATACTTTTTAAAGTCAGTCTTTTGAATACCTTCACATGTGCCAGCTCAAATGTGCATTTTAATTATCAACAGCATGGGAATCACTATGTTATGAAGCAAGTACAGAATGGATGTTTTCTGTTGTGTCTTTATGACAATAAAGTCACAGATTAAGACAACCCCAAAAGAAACACTTGGATATATCAAGAAGCCATGAGTGCATCATTTGAGGTGGTCCAAAAGTGACTGGGTCAAAAACACAACTTGAATGTTCACAGCAGATTTGTTCCAATTTGAATTGCACCAACATTTCAGAGTCTAGTGAAGACTGTGCTCAAGTTAGTGTAATAAAATTGACATCTTGATGTGCACTTGAATGGTGGAAACAGGTTTGTGAAAAAAATAAGACATGGAAGAATGTTAAGCAAAAGGAGCAGAACAAACAGCACTTGCTATTTGGAGAAACCAAGTCAGTGGCATTTTAGGGCAACCTTTCTTGCTTCTGTTGGCTGTGTTCAGTTGTTTGCTGTTGAAGATAAACTCACAACCAAGAATACTTCAAAGAAAAGCACTTGGGAATGGAAAAACCCGACGTGCCTTCTTTGAGGTGGTCTGAGAGTGACTCGGTCAAAAGCAATGCTTCCATAGCCAGAGCAGATTTTGTGGTATTTGACAAAGTGCCTTTCACAGTGCATAGCACTTTCAGCAAGAAAGTCAAGATTATGCTCAAGTTAGGACTGACATTTTAATGTGTTTTCCAAGTTGGGAAAACATGTAGCAAAGAGTGAGATGCAAAAAGTAAATAACACTTACTGTTGGCAGAAATCTTGTCAGTGCCAATCTTCAGGTAAACTTGGTCCTTGGTATTAGGTCTGTGTTGTTTCTGGTAGGGAACTCTGAAAAAGAAGCACATGTTTCTCTTTCAAGGTGCTGTAAAAGTATCCTGGTCAAAATCACTTCTTTCATAGCCACAGACGAATTAGTCACATTTGTACTGCCCCAACATGTAGCACTTTCTGCGTATATTCAAGACTGTGCTCAAGTCAAGGTAATAGAAGTGATAATGCAATGGCTTCTTCAAGTTTGGAAACACGGCTGTCATGAAATGATATTTGCAGTAAGACTACAACAAGACGACCTTAACAAAGAGCACTTACTGTATACAGAAATCAAGTCAGTGCCTGTGTTAAGGTAACCCTGATGTGGACCTGTGGTGCTTTTGATTGAGCTTCTCAGTGACGGACTGACGGCTGCTTTGGAGTTCAGATTGTGCCTTATTTCTGCTGTTCTTCAAGTAGTGCTTTCTTGGTCTTGTCAATATGCTCAAGCCAGGCTAGCAGAAGTTCCATTTCAATGTGTTCTTCAGCTATTTCAGAAAAATGTCAAGAGATCCCATTCCAAGAAAAAGACAAGAAGAATGCCAAAACAGTGAGCACTTACTGTATGCACAAATCAAGTCAGTGCCTGTGTTAAGGTAATCTTTTTTGCCTTCCAGTGTTTGTTTGCAGTTTCTTCTTGTTGATGACAAACTTACAAGCAGGATTACCCCAAAAGCGAAGCACTTATGACATGAGTTAACACCAGTGATTCCATTTGAGGTGACCTGCATGTATTAGATTCCTCAGGGATGTGCATCTTATATCCTGAGTGCAGCCATTTCAAACAAGCTCCACCTTCTTTTCAGCAAAGTTTCAGTGGAGAAGACAATGGTCTTTCAGCGACTCTGGGAATGGCCCTGACGCAATCAATGCGGAACATTGAGAAGTGCTAAGTGGTCAATCAGCTTTAAATATGAATACTTGGTGGAGGTTGTTTTTGCAACTGGACCTTCTTTTCTAAGAAAGGTCCAGTGTTCCGCAGTCAATGCGGAACATTGAGAAGTGCTAAGTGGTCAATCAGCTTTAAATGTGAATACTTGGTGGAGGTTGTTTTTGCAACTGGACCTTCTTTTCTAAGAGAAAAATAAATACAGGATTTGAAGTATACTTTTTAAAGTCAGTCTTTTGAATACCTTCACATGTGCCAGCTCAAATGTGCATTTTAATTATCAACAGCATGGGAATCACTATGTTATGAAGCAAGTACAGAATGGATGTTTTCTGTTGTGTCTTTATGACAATAAGGTCACAGATTAAGACAACCCCAGAAGAAACACTTGGATATATCAAGAAGCCATGAGTGCATCATTTGAGGTGGTCCAAAAGTGACTGGGTCAAATACACAACTTGAATGTTCAAAGCAGATTTGTTCCAATTTGAATTGCACCAACATTTCAGAGTCTAGTGAAGACTGTGCTCAAGTTAGTGTAATAGAATTGACATCTTGATGTGCACTTGTATGGTGGAAACAGGGTTGTGAAAAAAAATAAGACATGGAAGAATGTTAAGCAAAAGGAGCAGAACAAACAACACTTGCTATTTGGAGAAACCAAGTCAGTGGCATTTTAGGGCAACCTTTCTTGCTTCTGTTGGCTGTGTTCAGTTGTTTGCTGTTGAAGATAAACTCACAACCAAGAATACTTCAAAGAAAAGCACTTGGGAATGGAAAAACCCGACGTGCCTTCTTTGAGGTGGTCTGAGAGTGACTCGGTCAAAAGCAATGCTTCCATAGCCAGAGCAGATTTTGTGGTATTTGACAAAGTGCCTTTCACAGTGCATAGCACTTTCAGCAAGAAAGTCAAGATTATGCTCAAGTTAGGACTGACATTTTAATGTGTTTTCCAAGTTGGGAAAACATGTAGCAAAGAGTGAGATGCAAAAAGTAAATAACACTTACTGTTGGCAGAAATCTTGTCAGTGCCAATCTTCAGGTAAACTTGGTCCTTGGTATTAGGTCTGTGTTGTTTCTGGTAGGGAACTCTGAAAAAGAAGCACATGTTTCTCTTTCAAGGTGCTGTAAAAGTATCCTGGTCAAAATCACTTCTTTCATAGCCACAGACGAATTAGTCACATTTGTACTGCCCCAACATGTAGCACTTTCTGAGTATATTCAAGACTGTGCTCAAGTCAAGGTAATAGAAGTGATAATGCAATGGCTTCTTCAAGTTTGGAAACACGGCTGTCATGAAATGATATTTGCAGTAAGACTACAACAAGACGACCTTAACAAAGAGCACTTACTGTATACAGAAATCAAGTCAGTGCCTGTGTTAAGGTAACCCTGATGTGGACCTGTGGTGCTTTTGATTGAGCTTCTCAGTGACGGACTGACGGCTGCTTTGGAGTTCAGATTGTGCCTTATTTCTGCTGTTCTTCAAGTAGTGCTTTCTTGGTCTTGTCAATATGCTCAAGCCAGGCTAGCAGAAGTTCCATTTCAATGTGTTCTTCAGCTATTTCAGAAAAATGTCAAGAGATCCCATTCCAAGAAAAAGACAAGAAGAATGCCAAAACAGTGAGCACTTACTGTATGCACAAATCAAGTCAGTGCCTGTGTTAAGGTAATCTTTTTTGCCTTCCAGTGTTTGTTTGCAGTTTCTTCTTGTTGATGACAAACTTACAAGCAGGATTACCCCAAAAGCGAAGCACTTATGACATGAGTTAACACCAGTGATTCCATTTGAGGTGACCTGCATGTATTAGATTCCTCAGGGATGTGCATCTTATATCCTGAGTGCAGCCATTTCAAACAAGCTCCACCTTCTTTTCAGCAAAGTTTCAGTGGAGAAGACAATGGTCTTCCAACGACTCTGGGAATGGCCCTGACGCAATCAATGCGGAACATTGAGAAGTGCTAAGTGGTCAATCAGCTTTAAATATGAATACTTGGTGGAGGTTGTTTTTGCAACTGGACCTTCTTTTCTAAGAAAGGTCCAGTGTTCCGCAGTCAATGCGGAACATTGAGAAGTGCTAAGTGGTCAATCAGCTTTAAATGTGAATACTTGGTGGAGGTTGTTTTTGCAACTGGAACTTCTTTTCTAAGAGAAAAATAAATACAGGATTTGAAGTATACTTTTTAAAGTCAGTCTTTTGAATACCTTCACATGTGCCAGCTCAAATGTGCATTTTAATTATCAACAGCATGGGAATCACTATGTTATGAAGCAAGTACAGAATGGATGTTTTCTGTTGTGTCTTTATGACAATAAAGTCACAGATTAAGACAACCCCAGAAGAAACACTTGGATATATCAAGAAGCCATGAGTGCATCATTTGAGGTGGTCCAAAAGTGACTGGGTCAAATACACAACTTGAATGTTCAAAGCAGATTTGTTCCAATTTGAATTGCACCAACATTTCAGAGTCTAGTGAAGACTGTGCTCAAGTTAGTGTAATAAAATTGACATCTTGATGTGCACTTGAATGGTGGAAACAGGTTTGTGAAAAAAAAATAAGACATGGAAGAATGTTAAGCAAAAGGAGCAGAACAAACAGCACTTGCTATTTGGAGAAACCAAGTCAGTGGCATTTTAGGGCAACCTTTCTTGCTTCTGTTGGCTGTGTTCAGTTGTTTGCTGTTGAAGATAAACTCACAACCAAGAATACTTCAAAGAAAAGCACTTGGGAATGGAAAAACCCGACGTGCCTTCTTTGAGGTGGTCTGAGAGTGACTCGGTCAAAAGCAATGCTTCCATAGCCAGAGCAGATTTTGTGGTATTTGACAAAGTGCCTTTCACAGTGCATAGCACTTTCAGCAAGAAAGTCAAGATTATGCTCAAGTTAGGACTGACATTTTAATGTGTTTTCCAAGTTGGGAAAACATGTAGCAAAGAGTGAGATGCAAAAAGTAAATAACACTTACTGTTGGCAGAAATCTTGTCAGTGCCAATCTTCAGGTAAACTTGGTCCTTGGTATTAGGTCTGTGTTGTTTCTGGTAGGGAACTCTGAAAAAGAAGCACATGTTTCTCTTTCAAGGTGCTGTAAAAGTATCCTGGTCAAAATCACTTCTTTCATAGCCACAGACGAATTAGTCACATTTGTACTGCCCCAACATGTAGCACTTTCTGAGTATATTCAAGACTGTGCTCAAGTCAAGGTAATAGAAGTGATAATGCAATGGCTTCTTTACGTTTGGAAACACGGCTGTCATGAAATGATATTTGCAGTAAGACTACAACAAGACGACCTTGATGACAAACTTACAAGCAGGATTACCCCAAAGCGAAGTACTTATGACATGAGTTAACACCAGAGATTCCATTTGAGGTGACCTGCATGTATTAGATTCCTCAGGGATGTGCATCTTATATCCTCAATGCAGCCATTTCAAACAAATTCCACCTTCTTTTCTCCAAAGTTCCAGTGGAGTAGACAATGGTCTTCCAACGACTTTTCATTGATTATATGAAAACGGTCCTGATGCAATCAATTTGGGTCATTAAGGACTGCTGAGTGGTCAATCAGATTTAAATGTGAATACTTTTTGGAGGTTGTATTTGCAACCCCACCTTCTTTTCTAAAAGGAAAAGAAATTCAACAGTAAGGGTATCACTATGTCATGAACTAAGTACAAATTTACGCCTTTGTTTTAAAGATGGATAGGTTTTAAAATAATGATTTGAATACACAAGTACACCATGTTGTTACACATAACCTAGGGCACGTCACTTAGTGACTTTAAATGAATTTAATAACATAGCCAAATCTGTGAAAAAAAAAGTTTGCTAAATGTGTAATAATGAATGGTTTCAGTTGTTACCTGATAATGATAATGTCACAGATTAAGACATCTCCAAAGCGAAGCACTTGGTAATCTAAATTATCTTAAATTGTGAATATGTCTTTGTATGTTTGTTTGTTCTATTTGTCCATGTTGGTGTAGGATGTACCTTACTTTTTTATGTAGATTGCTTGAGATGAGCACCAATTCCTCTTGTGACTCTGCAAAGAAAAGTGTGCTTAATAATGGATGGAAAATTTACTTTAAATTTTCTTTACATTATGTAGTAATCCATATCTATTGACATGAACGTAAAAAGTGTAAATACAGTAAGAAACTCATTCAAAACTTTATTTGCCATGTTCTAATGTTATTTGCATTATTTTCAAAGGAAATTGTTATTTCTATATCAGTAGTCAGCCAGTTAGCCTATACTGGGATTGAACTGTAGAGGGATATTGGGGGTTTTAATCAAAGAGCTGTTTCGCATGAAATTGCTGCATGAGAGCAGTACTGAAAAATCACCCCTTTTTCTGTCTCCCCTATTTTCAAGGTTGTAGTTGCAGCACTCTGTTATCAGTGCAGATGGTACAACAAACTCTAGATTATTCTTTATTAAAGGTAATCAGACTAGTTTACTGACATCTCTGATTTGCAGAGGATTTATACTTTTGGAAACCGATGTATTAATTTATTTGTTATGTTATTTTCTACATTTATTTCCAACTTACAACGCAAGTCTGAGCATATAATTTCCTGATTTGTAGTAGAACGCCTCAAATTTCTTTATGCCCGCTGTACCAGGAAATAGAAGTTATATGAAAGTCAAAGCTATTTAAAAACAATTAATTTTATTTAATTCTACCAAAAAAAGCCATTCAAGATTACATTGTTAATATATATTTCATGGTGTTTGTCATATCATTTCATAGCTGTTCATCAGGATTATTTCAACATTTCTTCCACCAGCATCAGAAGTCAGGAAAACACTGTCTCTAAATCCAGATAACAAGGACCGTCATTTTAGAGTTTTCACTTTAATTGATTCTACTGTGTGTTTTTTACTGTTTGTGTCATGACATGTCATGATTGTTTGACAACAATCATCTACCTCACAATCTGGCTGGGAGGGACAAACTTGGACAAGATTGTTGGTATCCCTTGGTTAAGGAAAGAAAAACCCACAATGGTCACAGACACAACTTGAATCTGACAAAGAAAATAATGAATAAATATTCTATGAAAATGAATATGTGAAAGTCAGACATTGCTTCTCAAACATGCTTCAAAAGTAAAAGTAAACTCATGAAACAGACCTGGCCAAAAATAATACCCTTAACTTAATATTTTGTTGCTCAACCTTTTGAGGCAATCACTGCATTCAAATAATTCCTATAACTGTCAGTGAGACTTCTGCACCTCTCAGCAGGTATTTTGGCCTTCTTCTCATGAACAAACTCCAGTTGATAGGTCTGTGTTTCTGCTCCACACCTCAGGTCCCAGTGAGGCAGAGGGCTTCCAGCTGGAGATGAGTGGTCTTCTGTCAGAGCTTGCCTGCCCTTACAGCACTCTGACCACTGGAGGCATCACCCAGAGGTTTCTGAGCAGAACTGACTGTCTGCTCCTAATCAGTAGGTTTATTACACTACACTAACGTGTCTCTGTTCAAACTTAACTTCGTTATACTACGTTGAGAGCAGCTCCAGTTTTGTCAGTAGGTACATGACTGCCTCACATTTAGTGGGCAGTCGTCATCCACCTTTACTGTAATTATGAACATTACATTTCCTGCCAACAGAACCAACCTCTTCCAGTGTTTATACTTATAGCTTTGACTTTTAGTGATTGTTCTTAAATCTATAACATTTGCCTTCCAAAAATAATTTGATACTCTGGAAACACCTTATAGAATAGCGGTTCTCAATATGGGGGCTACCGCTCCCCGGGGGGCATTCAGAGGACGGCAGGGGGCGCTGGCGGAAATTTTTTACAAAAGGGGGTTGCTGGGATGCCTTTGGTCGAAGGTAAACTTTACACCTTGTATGCACAAGAATACCAGTTTAGATTTTGAGCTACTTGGTAAAACTGTATTGTGTAACATTAAATCATGCTTGGCTGCAACTGTATCTATGGCAGCTCTCCTTCTCTTCAGTGTTTGTAGCTTCTTGGGGCAGCTACTGGTAGCTTCAACGCATCAGTTCAGCGTTACACCGGCTGATGACGTTGCTGTGATTCACTTTGTCTAGTATTTTTATTTTTGTACATATGTGTGACGGGGTTCTCTTATGCTTGGACAAAAAAAAAAAAACTGCCCAAGGCCAGAGATCACTTTAGTGACATTTATTCAGTCCTTTAAGTGAGCAAAAACGTGGCAGGTGAAGAATATATACACAGGGACGTCCAGGCAGGTTAAAAACAGACAAAACAACAGTACCTTCAAGGTAAAAGTCCATCACCTTCACTGTGATATGGCAGGAGTCTAGCCACAGACTGCCTCCCTGTGGCGCAGAGCCCTGCTTTTAAAGCCACAGGCTCCGCCCACAGAAAGACCAATCAAGCAAACAAAGAAAAACAAAAACAATTACTTCTAACTCAAATGAACTATTAAAGGATACAAAACAGATCATAATAAGGAAAGTAAATAAACTTGTAATCAAAAATACAATAATCAAATTAATAGAACTTGCAATCAAAAGTACAATAACCAATTTAATAGAGAACACTCGGTATGTTCCGATGACGTCATCACCTGACTCCTGATGCGCCACACCTGGAAACAACTCTGCTTGTAAACAAAACTGGGAAAGTGTTTGGAAGTGAAAACGGGTTAGGATGGATACAAACTGAAGCAAGAACACCGCGTGTGCACCCACGATGAGCCGCATCAGTTTAACCTTTAACAGAAATAAGCGATCGTGAGTATGTGTGCGCATATTAACACGGACTCCTAATTAAGTCCTGGCTCGTGACGGCTCCTCCGTCACACCACCCCTCTCCTCTCCAAGGTTGGCGAAATTCGGCAACCTAGAAAGAAAGTCTGCCACTTTATTAAGTCTGCCACTCCTATGACAGATTGTAAACTTGTAAGGTTGCAAGGACAAATACCACCTAGTTAGACGATGATTACTGTCCTTCATGGTGTTGATCCAGGTCAGGGCACGATGATCTGTCTCCAAATCAAATTCTCTGCCCAGCAGATAGTACTTGAGACTTTCCAGAGCCCATTTAATGGCCAGGCCTTCTTTTTCCACCACAGAATACCTCACCTCTCGAGGTAGCAGCTTACGGCTCAGGTAGAGTATGGGTTGCTCCTCCCCAGGGTCTCCTTGAGCCAGGACAGCTCCTAGGCCGACTGTGGATGCATCTACCTGGACCAGGAATCTCCTACTGAAATCAGGACTTCGGAGGACAGGAGATGAACATAGATGAGCTTTCAGAGTGTTAAAGGAAGCCTCACACTCCTTAGTCCACACAACAGGATTCTTCTTGTCTTTAGCTGTCAAACTTGTGAGTGGAGAAGCAAGTGTAGCAAAATGAGGCACAAACCTTCGATACCAGCCAGCTAGACCCAGGAATGACCGCACTTCCTTCTTGGTTCGGGGACGAGGGCATTTTTGGATTGCTTCTACTTTATCCAGCTGTGGTCGCACCTCTCCTCTCCCCAGCTGGTAACCCAGATATCTGGTCTCCTGTTGTGCCCAAACACACTTTGAAATGTTAAGTGTCAATCCTGCTCCTCCAATCTTTTCCAACACTCTTGCTAGATGTGAGACATGCTCCTCCCAGCTACTGCTATAAATGATTACATCATCTAGATAAGCAGCGCTGTAGTCTTCACTTCCTTGCAGTACTTTGTCCATTAGCCGCTGGAAGGTGGCTGGAGCACCATGCAGGCCGAATGGCATCACAGTAAACTGGAAAAGACCAGAAGGAGTACGAAATGCTGTGTACTGTCTGCTTGAGGGCTCCAATGGAACCTGCCAATACCCTTTACACAGGTCAAGGGTGGTAATGAACTTGGCTTTTCCAATCCTTTCCAGCAGCTCATCCACCCTGGGCATGGGATAGGCATCAAACTCTGAAACTGCATTAAGCTTTCTGAAATCAATGCAAATCCGCAGTGAGCCATCTTTCTTACACACGATGACTACTGGGCTGCACCACTCAGAGTTTGAAGGTTCAATAATACCTGATGTTAGCATGGTCTCGACTTCATCTCGCAGCTGCCCCACCAACTGTTGTGGAACTCTGTACGGGCGTTGACGAATTGGCTGCTTCTCTTTCAGTCGAATTGCATGCTCAATCAGAGTTGTCCGGCCTGGATTAGGAGAAAAGAGAGGAGACAGTCTCTGGAAGATTTGCTGAAGTTGTGAGGCTTGGTGTGAAGTCAAATGACTGAGATTGGGGGTTGACTGTTCAGCCATCACTTCAATGCCAGGAACCTCTTCTTCCTCCTCCACTGGCCTCAACAGGCATGATGTTTCTGGAGCTGGACATGATGGTTCTTTCCACTCCTTCAACAAGTTCACATGGTATGCCTGTGTAGATTTCTTTTTTTCAGGATGGTAGACTTCATAGGTGGTAGGTCCTAACTGCCGGCTGATGGTATAGGGCCCTTGCCATTTTGCCAGAAGCTTGCTGGTGGATGAAGGCAGGAGAAGTAACACCTTCTGTCCAGGACTTAAGACCCTTTGCCGTGCCTGCTGGTCATACCACCTCTTTTGTTTCTGCTGGGCCTGCAGTAGGTTCTTTTCAGCTTCTTCCTGGTACTCAGCAAGCCGACTTCTCATCTGCAGCACGTACTGGACCACACCTTTAGCACCGGATGAGGTCTCTGATACATCCCAGCTTTTCCTCAGCAGGTCCAGTGGTCCCTGAACATCCCACCCATACAGGAGTTCGAATGGGGAGAATCCGGTTGATGCTTGCGGCACCTCACGATAGGCGAACAGAAGGAATGGTAACCAGCGGTCCCAATCTCGGCCAGTGTCATTCACAAACTTCTGCAGCATCCTCTTCAGCGTCTGGTTGAACCTTTCGACCAGTCCATCAGTCTGCGGATGGTAAGGAGTCGTCCTGATGGCTGAAATCCCAAGCTGTTTATGAAAGAGTTTTAAGAGATTAGAGGTGAAATTAGTCCCCTGGTCTGTCAAAATCTGATCTGGGATTCCAACTCTTGAAAACAGCTGGACCAGAGCTCGAACTATTGCTGGAGCAGTAATGGTATGTAGTGGAAAAGCTTCTGGAAATCTGGTTGCATAGTCACATACTACCAGGATGTACTGATGACCACGCCCACTCTTCACTAGGGGTCCAACAATGTCCATTGCAACCTTACGAAAAGGAGTGGAGATGACAGGTAGTGGCTGGAGGAGCGCCCGATCTGACTTCCGAACGGGACGAGTCTTCTGACATGTGGGACAAGAAGCACATAAGGTATTAACGTCATTGTACATTGACGGCCAGTAAAAACGTGAGCTGACACGCATAAATGTTTTGTGACGCCCCAAGTGCCCTGCCCATGGAATAGTGTGTGCTAAATGCATGACAAGTGCCCTACAGCTAGTTGGAACTACCAACCGCTGTTTATCATTACAGGCATACAATACACCATCTTTTAACACAAAAGTTTCTCTTCCACTCCACTTAGCATCATCTTTTCCACTCACTCGGTCAAATAAAGGTTGTAAAGACGCATCCTGTTTCTGTAGCGTAGCAATATTTTCAGGTACTTTCCACATGTCATCTACTGTTAAATCTGTAGACACATTTCCACTCAGCATTAACTTTTTCTCAAATTTTTTCTGCTTTCTGGATTTTCTAAACCTCTTTGAAACCTCAAACAAACTCTCATCAAAATCAGGTAAAGACCCAACTTGTTCTTTGGCCTGAGAACGGGTAATCACAGGACAGGAAACATTGTCACCCTCAGTTTGCACTTCCCCCAAAAGATGAAACATCACAGGTAAATCTGTACCCAAAATGACGTCAAAAGGTAGGTTTTTCACCACACCAACAGTTAGCAAATATGGTTGATCATCAATAATGACTGTCACTTCTGCTTTTGGATAAACATGACAATCTCCATGCACACACAAAATTTCAGTTCTCTTTTCATAGTTCACACATCCAACAGGTACAAGAGTCTCTTTTATAAGTGATGTGGAACTACCACTGTCCATTAATGCAGTCACTTGCTGTCCATTCACAGTCACAGTTTTATGAGTTCTAGTTTCAAAGTTTTTGACTCCAGCCTGATTTTCAGTTCTAGGAGCATAGCAGGAACCAGTAAACTTAGTCTTCTTTATTGGGCACACTGAAGCCTTGTGGCCCAGCTGCTGACAATAATAGCAAATCAGTGGCTTACCATGAGATGGTTGATTCACGGAACTGGTGGTACCTTTGACCTCCTGGCTTGGCTCTCTGGTATAATGTTGATGTCCAGCTGGTTGAGCAGGTCGTGGTGCAGGGTTGGAGAAACGTGCTCCTCCTCCTCGCCGTGCGTTCATGTACTGTAGAGCCAACTTTGCCGCAGTCAGACCATCCTCAGGCTCATGTTCCTTCACCCAGGTCCTTACATCAGAGGGCAGAACTCTCAGAAGTTGTTCCTGGATGATGAGCTCCCCGATGTCCTCCTTGGAATGCTGGTCCGGACGGATCCATCGTCGGTAGAGGCCTCTAAGGCGGTGGTAGGTTTCAGTAGGAGTTTCACCAGCAGGGATACTTGTTGCTCTGAATTTCTGTCTGTAAGTCTCTGGTGAAATGTCAAACTTTGTTAACAAAGCAGTTTTCAAGTCCTTGTAGCAGTGAGCACGGTCCTCATCCATGGCAGCATAGGCCTCCAGCGCCTTCCCAGAAAGGAGAGGAATGAGACGGCACGCCCATTCACTCTCTGGCCACCTCCAGGTCTTGGCAATGCGCTCAAACCGCAGCAGATAATTTTCAAGGTCTTCTCCTAATTGATAAGGGGGAATCTTTGGATCAGTGGTGTAACTTACTGAGAGAGGTTGATGGCTTTGATCACTGTCGTCATCATCATCATCATCATCACTTTGCTCTGGACCAACTCCTGACTGAAGGTGAGGACGTCGTACTTGCTGTGGTTGCTGCAGGGACATCCTAAGATTCCGCAGCCCTTTCTCTCGCTTTTGCTGACCTGCCATAAAGTCCTTCATCAAAGTGAGAAACTCACTGCCAGACACACTTAATCCACTGGGGCCAGGTTTTGATTCACCTTCCTCATCTGATCCATCAGCCGTTGGCATGCTTTCCCATGCTTTGTCAGGCACCTGTTCTTCCATCTTCGATTGTGATCGCAGACCAGATCTTTGCTTCACCAGACGAGTTCCTCTTCTCCGGCTTGTCATAATCCCACTTCTGACACCATATGTGACGGGGTTCTCTTATGCTTGGACAAAAAAAAAAAAACTGCCCAAGGCCAGAGATCACTTTAGTGACATTTATTCAGTCCTTTAAGTGAGCAAAAACGTGGCAGGTGAAGAATATATACACAGGGACGTCCAGGCAGGTTAAAAACAGACAAAACAACAGTACCTTCAAGGTAAAAGTCCATCACCTTCACTGTGATATGGCAGGAGTCTAGCCACAGACTGCCTCCCTGTGGCGCAGAGCCCTGCTTTTAAAGCCACAGGCTCCGCCCACAGAAAGACCAATCAAGCAAACAAAGAAAAACAAAAACAATTACTTCTAACTCAAATGAACTATTAAAGGATACAAAACAGATCATAATAAGGAAAGTAAATAAACTTGTAATCAAAAATACAATAATCAAATTAATAGAACTTGCAATCAAAAGTACAATAACCAATTTAATAGAGAACACTCGGTATGTTCCGATGACGTCATCACCTGACTCCTGATGCGCCACACCTGGAAACAACTCTGCTTGTAAACAAAACTGGGAAAGTGTTTGGAAGTGAAAACGGGTTAGGATGGATACAAACTGAAGCAAGAACACCGCGTGTGCACCCACGATGAGCCGCATCAGTTTAACCTTTAACAGAAATAAGCGATCGTGAGTATGTGTGCGCATATTAACACGGACTCCTAATTAAGTCCTGGCTCGTGACGGCTCCTCCGTCACAATATGTTTTGACAGTTCTGTGATCATGTCAAAGCAGCAACTTATATTAAAAAAGTGTTTTATTTCCGTTTGAAAGCTGCCCGCTTCAATGGAAGGAAAACAGAAAATTGCTCTTGTAAGCATGTAATTACTAAAATTACGACACCCTCACTTTGTATCCCCCTGAAAAATGAACCCATTTAAAAAAAGAAATCCGTTTATTTTATAGCGTTAACACCGGCGCTGTAAGTGGTCCGGTATGAAACGGGTGTGATAGAACAAAGGTACCACAGCATTTTCCGTTGTTTTAAAAGGTTTGTGTCAGTCTGCCTTTTCCCCATCGATACGCTTTCCAACCACCCCGCACCTTAGGGGGTTAAAAAAACAACACAAAAAAACAAACAAAAAAAAAACAACGCACACATTGCGCAAAACTCTGAAACAGGAGAAGCGGAGCGACGAACTAGATGTGAATTATGGCATAAAAACATAGAATCAGACGCTGAATAGTGAAAAATCAACACATGATGTGAAACACATGACGATTAGGCGGCGCAGCAGGTGATGAGTGAAGATTACTGATTGTCAATAAACGATAAAATAAATTTAGCAACAGGAAAGAAAGAGAGGATAGTACTAATCAAAGGAAACTAATTGGAAATGAATGAAGAACAAAATTCAAAAATAAACTAAGAAACTAAAGTAAATACAGAGGAATAAACTAGTATGGCAAGACTTTTCGAGCAATACTTAATACACAGGACTGTATGGCAAGAATAAACAGACACTATTTCCAGATAAAAGGTAAAATAATATTGTTGAAAGTGTTTGTTGAGACCACATCTAATACTGAGAATAAATATATCTTACTGACCATAACAGTAAAGAACTTATCACTTATGTTTTTAATTAGATTTTATATATGTAGTTCTTTCAATTTGACTCATTAGGATTTGATTAAGAACCAGATTTGTTCTTTATATTTTCTGTCCAGTAAAACTATTAATCTATAAATCAATAGACAGGTTTATATAAAGCTATATTCCATGTTTCTGTCTCATATTTGTATGGCGTTAAAAGGATCTGGAACTTTTGGTTTTCCACTGAAAGCTTTGGTTTGCACAATAAATGCCACGTGGGTGAAATTTTATGGATGATACTCTGATGTCCCATTCTCCTGAAGGCAGCACAGAGCTCCACCACCAGAAACTCACAGAAACACTGAAGAGAAGAGTTATGATTAATGTAGTTACAGTTCAATCCATGTTTTAATGTTGCAGAGTTCAGTCGTTTTGCAAATAGTTCAAAGTTTAAACTGGCATTGTTACACATCTTTTATCTGGTCATTTTGTGTAATATTTAACAACTAGAAAATGGCACAGAACAAGAATATTTTTTTCCACTTTGATTGGCTTCTGTTAGGCCTACCAATTTTAAGTTGAATGTCCATTGCATTTTTCGTAGACATGTGTGAAAATAATTTCTATTCACATTGCTTTTTTGTTCTCTGGGAAATTATTTTTGACGATAAATACAGAAACAAGCATAAAAAAAAAGAAAAAAAATCTACAATAGTGATAGTAATATTCATAATAAAATAATAGTCAGTGCAAAGTAGCCTACAAATTATTTGGTGGGGGGCGGTGAGGGACCTGAAGAAAGGCTTTCGGGGCGCTGGCCCAAAAAAGGCTGAGAAACACTGTTATAGAAGATCGTCTTCGGAAACACGCAGTGCCTATGATAAAGCACAAGGGGGCGGTAATTCACCAATAGGGTGCTTTCCAACTGTTGTTAAACAAAAACGAAGAAGGCGGACTTCAACGTGTAACAGCTGAGTGCCTGTGAGAAACCTTCCTGCGGTACTTCTCCTTTCATCATAGAACTTTGAGATGGAGAATGATATTCTCGTCTCGCTGGAAGATTTAGGGTAAGTGAATAAAGCTTCTGTCCCACTGGGGGCGGAGGGCTGTGTGCATAAAACCCTAAAGAGCTTCCTGCTCTCTGTCCTGTTTTAGCTACCTGCTGCAGTGTGTAGCTCTGACAGCTAATCTGAGAGGGCAGAAACATCAGCTGAGAAGTGATGTTTATTATTCTATTGGTTCAAGTGAGGGGTCAACGTTTCCATAGCGGTGTAAGCTGAGCTCCAAATTGGTATAGGTGGTTTGCATGAAGCTGCGTCAGCAGAACTTGCCGAGAATGGGCTACCCCGCTGCCTGCCCGCCTGCCTGTTTGTCGCTCTTTATGTTAAGGGGTCAAATTTCTAGAAAATAGGATTTATGCTAACATTACAAATGTAACCTGTATATATAAATATGCAATGAATTCATGGAAGTCATCAGAGTTTAGGAGTTGGTTTAAGTCCTTTACGTGCTGATTGCTTGGCAACATGGAAGAATGTCCAATGAAAGATTCAGACGGGTTATTTCTGCTGGTGCCTGTTCACGGTTATCGTCCCGTGAGAACCTCTGGACAGTGATCCTGTTCAGCGTAGAAAAATCTGGAATTTTTTTTCTACGTCTGGTTAAATTTGTGATCTATCAAGCCATTCATCTTTTTTATTTAGTAGTATCAATCTTTTCTTTTATTTCTTAGCTCTCAATCTATTATTAAATCTATTCAGTCCTCCATCCATCTTCTTTTTCTCTGTCCATCCATTCATCAAGCCATGTTTTTTTTTGTCTGTCCACCCCTCTGTGTCTCTTCTCCATCTATCTATCTATCTATCTATCTATCTATCTATCTATCTATCTATCTATCTATCTATCTATCTATCTATCTATCTATCTATCTATCTATCTAGTGAAATGGGCTGTAGAGGACTGGGAGTTCTTGTAATGCTTTTATGGAATTATCTTACACACGTGTAGGGACACTGCAATGAGGGAATAAAAGTTACACTGCAATGAGGGAATAAAAGTTGTGATTTTGAACTGATCAGGGTTTCTTGTGGTTTAGCTGCTTGTGTGTCCTGTTCTTCCAGCTACCAGGGCCCTCTGTTGGAGGATGGAGCTCTGGATTCTGCTGTCATGAGAGGAGCAGCTTCCCCGGAGTTCACCAAGCTCTGTGCTTGGATCATCTCAGAGCTCAGACTGTATCACAAGCTGGAAGAAAATGTCCATGCTACTAACTGTAAGTTTAGTAGCCCCACTCTAACCTTTGGCACTGCTTTCACCGGTGTTCCTGGCTTTTCCCACTCATGCCATAGCAATTTGTGGGACTCACATGTTTAATACCTCCCTTACTGCCATGATGTTAGTCATATCCTATCATCTCCAGACAAACCAACAGCCATTTAGATATTGGAACAGGATTGAAAGTGCAGGTAGATCTTTTTTTCATTTTGTAAATTGCACAAATGTAAATTAGAGGAATAAATGTAAATAGTTATAGGTTTTTAGCTTCAGAAAACCTTTTACGACAACATATGACTGTGGTTGGTGGATTAATATCAAGGCTGAGACTGACTAATTGTACACCAGTAAGATTGATGCTTATCAAAACTTATCAAGTTTTTTTCGCTCATATGCGAGACCAAACCTGTGATGGGTCTGTGTTTCTGCTCCACACCTCAGGTCCCAGTGAGGCAGAGGGCTTCCAGCTGGAGATGAGTGGTCTTCTGTCAGAGCTTGCCTGCCCTTACAGCACTCTGACCACTGGAGGCATCACCCAGAGGTTTCTGAGCAGAACTGACTGTCTGCTCCTAATCAGTAGGTTTATTACACTACACTAACGTGTCTCTGTTCAAACTTAACTTCGTTATACTACTTTGATGTACATGTTAAAAATTCAAATATTTCCAGTCATACTCTAAGCACTTTTTCACCCACTCACAAGCATGCGCACATTCATACACAAATATGCAGATTGGCAGGTAATTGGCAACTTGGGGTTAATGCCCTGCCTAGGGCAAACTGGCGTGTGACTGTAGAGAGATGGAATTACACTGATTACTGCTGAACCACAAGACGTTTTTATATCAATGCAGAAAAGCCTGGAGTCCACATTGTAAAGACAGAAATGATTTATTATCAAAAAGGTTTTTGGCAGATTTTTGATGCTCATAATGTGTAAACCATTCAGGTAACACTCTTAACCGTGAAGGCAGTTGATCTGTAGCGAATAATTTATTATTTTTTATTATCTACTATCCACTCTGATCAGTGGATAGTAGATAATGTCTAGCCAGCAGAGTATAGTATTGTTTTGGCCATATGTAAAGAATATTCTTGCAAAAATTATATTAGTTTGATTCATAACAAACTTATTCTTATTGAAGAAAAATATCTCTGCCTCTAGTTAGCGCTTCTCCTTGGGTTTAGCTTGTGTTGCTTCCCTCCTTTCTCCTAAAAGAGATAGAGGGGAAACTTGCTGTGTTAGGTTTGCAGGTTAAATGTACTAACATACTGTTTGTTTTTTATAAAGTTGTGCTCCATGATTTAAAAAAAAATCTCAAAATTTTAAAAAGATGTTTTTGAAAGGGACAAATTGTTATAGCATAATGTTGAGTGCATACTTGTTTGTACCTTTGAATAACACTTCAGAGTACATATACTACACACAAGATGTGGAGAAAATCTTATGGCCTCACAGCAGGAGTAGCAGCAGGAGAATAATCAGAACGTTAACTCTTAATACACAACTACTAACATAATCTTAATCTTATGTTTGCAAGCCTAGCAGACAAATTCCAGCAACAGTAATAGTGTTATTTCAAGCAATACTGTTGCTGTTTTTGAATGCACCACAATACTCCAATAACCATGTAACTTTGGCTGTGTGGTCATGATGGAAAGGGAAACTCCATCAAGACCAAAGAAACTTTGGTCTTCTTCAGCAGGTTTTCCAGCATTTAGCTGTAACAATCACCTCTTACCAGCTTCTCTTTAGCAGGATGCAGCCACCACCATGTTTCACCATGGGGGTGAGGATTTTAGGTTGTCTTTGTTTTCCACTGCCAAAAACTGATTTGATCCCATCAGTGCAGATGCACTGCTGTATCTGATGTGTCATCTGAATGACTGTGGATAAACTCCAATCTTATGGTTTTCTTCTTACCATGCCAGATGTGTAGACTGGATGGCAAAAAGTATGTTTCCAGTCCTGGAAACTTCTCCAGGAATCAAAGCAATAATTTTAGAATAAGATAGATTATATCTGCATTTTTTATTTATTTGTTTATTTCATTCACTTACAGTTTAAAATGAAAATGTCACACGTTGCCATGAACAATGGGGACATGTGGGCGTGGCTAATCCCTCGCTGTTTGCATACGGTTGACTCTAAATCATATATGCATCATCCTATTTGCACTAAACTTGATATGATTGACCTTTGTTAACCTCTAAAGAGCCCAATGGCATTAAATTGTAAATTGACTCCACTGCGCCCCCTATGTTATTCCAACGGTTATATCTCCTTAATACATCAGCCGATCTGCACCATATTTTTTTATGCATCATTAGGGAGCCCTGCTGAACACGTCTATGTGCATCGCCTACTGAACAGGTGAGGGAATGATGTGAGAGCATCGAGGGTGGTGAGCGTATGATGTGGCTAGAGCTCCTGTGGTCGCCATAGGGCTGGAGTGGCGCTGAGCTGCAAGGGCCTCCAACACCTGAATTTCTTATTTGCTGGACAATAAAGGCTGTTCCTATTTCTTCTTCAGCCTTTTTAGTGTCTGAGTTGGAGGCATCAAGAATGATCCTGATCAACAGGCCTCAGAAGAAAGCCCAGGAATCCGGCAGCCCTGTCTTCCAGGAGCTGAAGGGTATCTGCATGGCGCTGGGCATGTCCAAACCTCCATCCAACATCACCATGTTCCAGTTCTTCTCTGGAATTGAGAAGAAGGTCTGTCTACCTGGCAGCTCCACTTTTTTTTATTATTGCTAACTGTAAATCTTTACATAAGATGGAATAAAATGGTCTGTACAAGTTCAAAATAAATGAATATGGATTAGTGGATTTTACTCTGTTCTGTCAGCAGCATCAGCCTGTAAATATGCTCCAAGAGGGAGCTTTTACCTGTGTATTGTTGATCATTTTTATGCATATATATATTATTTTTCTTTTTTTATTATTATTTTTCTCTATCTCAGTTGAAAGAAGCCATAAGTCGAGTTCCACCAAATCATGTTGGAGAACCTCTGCTGAACAAGCCCCTCGGACCTGTTCATATGGTAAATTCTGCTAAATGAAACAAATAATTCTCAGTTAGCAGAAAGTGAGTGAATGTTTCTTTACTCCCTTGTTTTTTTTTTGTTTTGATTTTTTTTGTCTAGGAAAAGATTGAGGCCATCAACCAATCTCTTGTAAATGAGTATGAAGTGAGAAGAAAGATGTTGTTGAAACGTCTTGATGTAACTGTGCAGTCTTTCGGCTGGTCTGAAAGAGCCAAGGTACGTTGCTATCCAGGCATTACCATGCACAAAATGTTTTTGGTTGTCTTTAATGGTGCTGACCAATTTTGACAATTAATAAAATGTGCTGTTATTAAAGATTTACATTTTTGGAAAATCTGAATTTCTTTTCACCAATGCACTCCTTGGATTTCAGAAGTTCAGAGTCATGTCAACCAACCCAGGCTGGGTCTACCTTCTTGTTTTACAAGCATGTTTCCTAGCTTGTATTAGTATAATATCAATGTATACTTTGCTCCAACAATCCCAGGAGGGATTATTGGAGCAACAGCTTTTTGAAAATATTCCCGCCATTTGTAATTTCTTTTTGAGAAAGGAAATGGAAATTGTATAAAAATTGATTAAAATCAGAAATAGTATTTTGGATGAAAAAAAAAATCTGAGATTATATTTTTAAGTTATGCAACTTATCTGTAGTTTTAATTATTTATGACTTCTAAGGGTAGATTTTTGTCTAACTTAACAAAATGGAAATTAACACTATAAGGAAAATTAGCTGCATACTTTTGGGGATTATCACATTTTGTGAGTTCAAAATAATCCCACCTTCTATTTCCTCTTTCAAATGTAGAGTACGAAGATAAGTGTGTAATGAATGAGAGGTCAACGACGGGATGCACTGAACTCATAATGCACTTTTTCTATGTGAATTTTGGATTGACATTATGAACATGTTCACCTAAAGATTTTAATAAGTCATCCTGAAGGTTTTTGAATATTTTTTTTAAACAAAGTTCTGCTAATTTCTCCAAATCTTACTGTGTTGAAGCACTGGGTTGAATCTGATAGAGAATCTGTAAAGCTATCCACAGATGAGGTGAAGACAAGAGGACTTTCAACCTCCAACAGCTGAAACTCATCACAAAAGATTAATGGTCACACATCTCAGTTTAGACATACAAAATCTCAGCAGCAATAACTGGGAACAGCACATAATCAGGCCCATATAAAGTTACATATTTTTGTGTGCAACTTTTCTTATTACAAACTAATAGACTTTTTTTTTTCTTTTCCTGTGTTTTGCTAAAGATCCAAGCTGAGAAGTTAAGTAAAGTGTACCAGCCGCTGCGTTCTGCCCTCCTCACCAAAAGCAACATTTCTGTCGCTCACCTTCTTGCTGCACGACAAGACTTCTCCAAGATCCTTCGTACAAGCAGTGGCAAGATAAGAGAGAAGACAGCCTGTGCCATTAATAAGGTTGGTGTGTTCCAACAGCGTCACACTGTCTTCCTTCTATTAAATCAGGGATATCATGATATCATTTTTTTCCTTAATTGTAATCATCATTTCTGTCATGTAAGCAAAAATAGCCACACCAGAAGTTGTCTTAAAGAAATATTTTCTGTAGTTGACCATGTACTTTTAAACAACGGACAAATCTGCAGACCATTCGTTCTTTAGACAGATTACACTTCACACTCCTGACTACTTGGTGCAGACGTGCGAGACACTTTCAACTTTATGCATAGAGTACATGGCAGAGGGAACTAGCTCAATAATTAAAAATCTTAAAAATCCCATCTTAATTTCAAGTATTACCTGTTTACTGAACTAAATTCATCTTGCTGATCAGGAGCTGACAGCGCGCCGAGAGTTATGGACATGAAGCTTTGGAGCGCGTCTGGTTCAAAAGCACATTCCAAACTTTGGCGGAAGAAGCACGTTTAACAAGTGTACAGTACATGCAGAACAAAGAAAACTAAATGAGAATGCTATGTTCTGTTGATCTATTTATAGTCTAGATAAAGGAGAAGGCAGTTTTCCCTTTTGACGAAAGAAACTAAGGTGCAGAAGTTAATTAGACTGTAACAACCAGAGTACACTGGACAATAAATACATATGCAACCCTGCCCTGCTCCGCTCAGTGACTCATCCAGGAGATTTGCACTTGACTCAGCCTGCGGTTACAACAAGCGACACAATGGAACTAGAAAACATTAAGCAAAGGATACAGACAGAAGTAACACTGCTTACTTATGGTCTAAAAGTGAAAGCAGTAAAATCTTAATTAAAATAGTATGTCAGATTTAATTCAGCCTCAGGGCTTTACTTAAAGTTAATTAGTCTAGTTGAATCGGGCTCGGATACGACGCTTATGGGCTCAGTTAATGCCGTTCTAAACTCTAGCGCAGATTTTTCTTCCTGATGGCGACCAGGAGAAAGTTCTGAGGCTGTGTGTTCATACCACAGCAGGTGAAGCGTTCGTAATTTAAGTGGAGTCGTTTAATTTTATTGTTCATGTGTAGTTATTGGGGTCACAGTCATTGTTTTTTGTCTCACCGGAAGAAAAAGTTAGTTCGTCTGATCTGTGTAATCGAATCTTGATAATCTGCTCAACTTGTTGAATATTAAATGGATAGAATGAAAATGATATTCGACTGAATAGCTTATGTAATTAGCGTCATTATAAAAATTGACTGGTAAAATAGATAACAGAATTTTTTTGATGCTAACACAACCTCTGAACCACAAACAAAAATAAAACATTTGTGGAACGGATCATATTTTCACTATAAATGTAACAACTAATGTGTATTTAAAATATATGTGTGAATCTCATCGGGCTGGATTGGTAATTATACATTTTGGGTCAAAACACTTTGATTTATTTCTCAGTTTATCCAAACATACGCAGCCTTGCATATGAAACCAGTGTTGGCTACAAGTCGATGGCCTGAAGATGGGGGACAAAATGGAAAGACTAGAAGGAAAGGAAACATCTGCAGGCTGATGCTGCCAAAGATGAACATTTCACACACACATTTGCTCTAGCTTTCACTTCTGCAGCAACAGATGTTAAGCAGCCACATGAAATGAAGGAAGAAGAGCCTTAGTGAAGAGAGCAGCAGATGATGCAACACTCCAGATAAGTTTTTGAGGAGGAAATAACATAATGTGATAAAAAACTAAGAGAAGTCGAATTTGTGTAATACTCTAGCCCTACCAATTTATTAATAACACAAATCAGATGACGTCAGATGTCTAACAACATCAAATTTGTTAGATGTCTGCAACCCTGACACCTAACGCTGGCTACGCATATGGTAACGCTGCCTGTTTTATTTTTTTTGTAATCTCATTGATCTAAAAACCCTTTAGTTTTCAGCAACTTAAACAATACCTGACTTTGCTCCTCAGGTTCTGATGGGCCGAGTGCCGGACAGAGGTGGAAGACCATGCGAGATCGAGCCTCCGCCTCCAGAGATGCCGTCCTGGCAGAAACGTCAGGATGCCCCTCAAGGTGGAGGGCACTACAGTGGGTCCCACGGGGGTAGCAGAGGGGGCTATGATAGCTTTTCGTACGGTGGCCGTGCAGGCTATGAAAGAGGTGGTGGAGGGGGACACGAAGACAGGGGGGCCAGAGGAGTCGGTGGCAGAGGAGGGAAGGTGCAGGGAAGCTGGGGAGAGGGAGCTGGAGGGGGGAGAGGTGGGTACAGCCAGGGTCACTACCAAGACACAGGAAATTATCATGGGGGAGGAGGGAGAGGAGGTTATATGGGAGGGGGAGCCAACCAAGGAGGATTCCAGGATCAGGGCTTTCATGGAGGAGGAGGGGGTTACAACAATAGTTATAGTCAGGACGGGGGCTGGCACCAGGAAAGAGGCGGTGGCCGTGGAGGCCGAGGGGGCAGGGGCAGAGGCAGCAGAGGAGGTCAAAGTGGAGGCTGGGGGGGTAGAGGTGGTCAGAATTTCAACCAAGGAGGACAGTTTGAACAGTTTTTTCAACATGGAGGGCATCAGTACAACCAGGCTGGCTTCAATCAAGGCAGACACTACACCAGCTGAAGATGCAGTTCGGGGCTTTACAGCAGAGATCAGAACACTGAATTCAGGAACTTCAGAGAAAAGCCTTATCTGAGCAGGTTCAGCAAACTGAAGCAAGAAATATGTCCTCGACATATTTTTATTTGGGTCACGTTCTCCGTCGACTGTTAAGTAATTGAAGATATAATCTTTTGCGTCCTGGTATGTTTTCATTTTTGCCTTATTAATTCGTTTTGAAGCTGCCCTCCAGCTTTGTTTAAAATAGCTTGTGTAGCTGGACTCTGCTGTGCTGATTTCACCCTGTTAGTTAAATCGGCCTTACTGAACGTTCTTCCTTAACACAGAAAGCGTTCCTCACATGTCAGTGTTTGTGCACCTATTGTGTGCAGTGCACATCAGTACCACACACAGGAGGGTCACTGAAATCAAAGATTACTTGAAAGCGGTGTCAATTTTCCAGTCCACATTTCATTTCAGTATGTTTGACTGGAAATTTCTAAGTTACTTATTTAAAAGATGCCAACTTGCACAGCTGTGTGGATACAGCTATTAATGTTGGAAGGTTTGTATGGATGTGTGAATGAGGAATAAAAGGAATAAAAATCCCTTTTTGCATTGAGTTGTGTGGTGATTTCATCTGTAGAACTTGCCGTATTTAGTGTTGACTCCCACTAATGGCCCATTTGAATTGAAATTGATATGAAACCCAAACGGGAGCAGTAACCAAAATCATAGATGATCTGCTTTGAAACCTGAAAAAAAATGATGCTGGGAAAAGATGCATCCATTTGATGTATTGTTATGAATCAACTGGAAAATGATTCTTTAATCAGAATTAACATGTATTCATGCAAACTAATGATGGTTATCTGAATGATTTAGTTCACTAGAAGCTTATGCATATTTGGTCAGAAGATTAATGTTGCGGTCAAGTTGGAAAGTGAACAGTAGCCTCACAGATCCATTAATAATAATAATCCCTTCTGGGATCAACGGAACCTCAGTAAATAATAGACAAAAAAAATTATTCAATACAAGACTCATTTTGACTGGAATTACTTAAATAAAAGTATTTACAGCAATTGTTCTCAAATAAAAGTAGCACTACTTAAAAATATTTTTACTCAAGAGAATAAGCATCCAAGAAATTACTCAATAGTAAAGTATTTGGTAAAAAGACTACTGAGTAGCCAAAATGAAAATAATTTATGTACATACCATAATTACAAAAATAAAAAAAAGCAGGCAACAGATCAATTTTTCATAATCAAATTCTTTCAATATAATACTTATGGAAAAAAACTTCCAAGTCTGTATTTTGTGGTTTTTGGTTAAGACCAGCTTGTTCTTACTTCAGTGAAGTTACTCACAGTAGGCAGATATCCAGAAATTTTACTCAAATTAGTATGAGTAATGATACTTCATACAAAAATTAGTGACTTAAAAGTAAGAAGTGTTTTTTCCCCAAAAAAGTGATCAACTAAATGTAGCTGATTAAATGTAGCTAGTTATTACACAACTCTGATTTAAAAAAAAAAAAAAATTTATTGTTCTTGGAATGCATTACACCCTCTGGTGGCCCTTCATATGTATTTACTTCCTCCTCATCCAGTTAAGAAGTTTTTTAGACTTGCGGGACACCCTGGCCCTCTAACACTGCTGTAGACTATAGACAATTCATCATGAGTGCATATTTATTCTGAGTAGTTTCTCTGAAAATGTACAATATTTTGGGCCATCAGAAAAAAAACATTTTAATTTGTATTTCCAATCTTTATTTTGAAGTTTACATGCCGGATTATTCGCCAAGACCAGTGGTCCCCAAACTTTTTCCTGTGAGGGCCACATAACTTTTCCCTTCTCTGGTGGGGGGCCGGAGTCAGACTGTAACAGAAAAAGTTTGACGTTTATCACCTGCCCTGCCGGAAATTGTTAGGGCGGGGTGATTGAAACTGTTCAGCGGGGGTTCGCGTTTCTAGATAGAATTCTACCCAGAAAGCACATGGAAAAAAAACCGTGAGTGAAAAGGTCACTGGGACTGACTAGTATATATTCCATTTAGGGAAAGTAACTTTAACATCTGAATTCCTCATATGTTAACATATGTTTGGAAGTATAAGCTGCTACTTACAGGCATTGCTTCGAAGAACTCGACCTGGAATGTGGCGTACATAACAGACACGTGTGTTCATCTGCTCTACCAGGGACCAGGGACCCCTATTCAAGACCCTTCAAATTATAGGCCTATAGCTCTTACATCTCAATTAGGGAAAATAATGGAGAGAATTGTAACAGACTATCATATTTTCTTGAAAGTAAAAATAAATTTTCTCCTTTTCAAAGTGGTTTTTGTAAAGGGAGAAATACAATGGATGCAGTATTGTGCTTGGAGTCGGAAGTAAGGAAAGCTCAAACGAATAAAGAAATAATGATAGCTGTGTTCTTTGACATAGAAAAGGTGTATGATATGTTATGGAAAGAGGGATTATTGATTAAATTAGAAAAACTTGGCATAGGAGGTAAGATTTACAACTGGGCTTTAGATTTTTTGTTTGGTAGAGAAACAAGTTAGGGTTGAGGCAACTTTCTTTACTAGATATATTGTTGAGAATGGTACCCCACAAGGCAGTGTGTGTAGCCCAATTCTTTTTAATATTATGATAAATGACATTTTTGATGAGATAGATGGTAGTATAGGGAAATCTTTATTTGCAGATGATGGGGCTTTGTGGGTGCGGGGACATAATCTTATATATTTACAGAAAAAGATGCAGGACGCCATATTGAAAGTGGAAAGTTGGGCAAACATGGGGATTTAGAATGTCAATTGCAAAGACCTAAGTTATCTGTTTTTATAGAAGACATAAGGAAGTTAATTTGAATTTTTATAATCAGTAGCTTGGGACTGTTGGGAACATCATAAATCTAATTGTAATAGTTTTAGATGGATTATGGACATCAAAGCTCAAAATTTCGGTTTGACTCACTTCCTGTATAGTTTTACGGTTCCACAATCTCCAATTCCACCATGGTTATTTATCTCACCAGAAGTTGATCTGCAATTGGGGGGATTTCTTAAAAAGGGAAAGACTCCACAATGGATTATAGGTAATAATTATTTTTGAAAGATTTAAAGATAGTATAATTATATATACAGATGAATCTAAAGATCCAAATAGTTGCAGAACAGGAGCTGCTGTGAATATCCCACACCATAAAGTCATGATTAAAAGAACAGATCATCTAGCAGTTTTTACAGTTGAATTATCTGTCATTATGTTAGCTTTAGAATGGTTGGTTGATAATAATATTAGGGAAGAAAGTAAATGTATAATTGCATCAGATAGTCAAATTAAGTATAAAATCTGTCAAATCTTGTAGATTAGATTTATTATTAAGTATATGTCAATTATTAGTTCAGCTACATAATGAGAAATGTTTTGTTCGATTTGTCTGGATTCCTGCTCATGTAGGTATAGAGCAGTGGTTCCCAAACTTTTTCTTCTGCGCATAGCTCTGCTGTTGCATAGCTCCGCACAGCAACAGCAGGTCTCCTTCACAGGTGTAAACCCAGCGCGAGGGTCGTAGCGCTCATGTTGCGTTTAAAGGCGGCTCGGAAAAACAGGTTACAACATGTTAACAACGATTAAACAGTTTTAACTGCTGATAAAAGTGACAGAGGACACAAATATGGGAAGTGTGGAAGCCTCTACTGTATCAAATTGACATAGGAATAGCAGAGAGTTGGCCATTCTAAGGTAAAAACCCAGCGCATACAGTGTTCATGTTTTGTTTTGTTTTTTCATCCAGATGGCTTCCCGCGCCCCCCCTGCAATGACACGGCGCCCCCCCTAGGGGGCGCGCCCCACAGTTTGGGAACCTCTGGTATAGAGGGAAATGAAGAAGTAGATATATTAGCTAAACAGGGCCTGAAATCAGATATTATTAACTTAAATATTCCTTTAAGCAAAAGTGAGAGAAAATCTATTATTCAAAATAAAATCCTTAAACTTTGGCAGGAACAAGGGGATAATCATGATAATGGTAGACATTTATACATAATTCAAAAGAATGTGGGAGCAATCACTGTATAAATGGAAGGCGGAAAGAAGAGATAGTAATTTCTCGACTTAGAATTGGTCATACTGGACTAGCTCTTTCAGAATAGGAAAACATGAAACTGGGACTTGTAGTTATTGTAATCAGATGGAAACAGTGGAGCATGTCTTATAAGAATGTAATAAATATTCAGAGCAATGTCAGCATTTAAAGTCAATACTAATAGAGAAAATATAGGACTGTCTATAATAAATCTTTTAAGAAATAAATCAAATTATGTTAGAAATCAATTAATTAGATATTTTTTTTAAAAAACACTGGGTTATTTAATCGTTTTTAAAGTATGTATGTATGTATGTATGTATGTATGTATGTATGTGTGTGTGTGTGTGTGTGTGTGTGTGTGTGTGTGTGTGTCTGTGTGTGTGCGTGCGTGCGTATGTATGTATGTGTATACCTGTGCATACACATACATACATATATATGAGTGTGTATGGATGTGAATTTGCACATTGTGCATACATACCATTGAGGTGTATTATTAAATTCCCTCTGGGAACATTGATGACCAACACTCCAGTCTGGTAGGTGGCGGTAAATGCACCTTAAGTTGGTTCCCATCCGCCAATAAAACTCAACGGAAGAAGAAGAAGAAGAAGAAGAAGGAGGAGGAGGAGGATGTTTTGTCACTTGTAGTTCCGGTGGCTTCTGCAACCTGTGTACTATGAATTAAGACCCGAAAAGATATCAGACCTAGCTCATTTCTACGGAGACTGACGTTCATTGTTTCGTTAAACGTGATCTCAGAGTGACCTCTGGGAGGTTCTGCGCTTCTGGGTCATGTACCGGCCGGACCAACCTGAGCAGAGGCCACGGGTGCCGTTTGGTCCTCCACCGCCCCTCGGTCTGCATGTCAGACCTCCAGTGGCCTGTCCCCCGCCTCACCCTGGACACGGTGGACCGTTTTCGGAGAGCCGTTTTCTGTTCAGCAGGCCGCCAGCAAGCCACTTCGTCAGTGTACGTACCGACTTTTTCCTGAGCTACCTCTGTCGCTTTACTGCGCGGTTAGCTTTACACAGACAGCAGGTTGCTTCAGAACAAGGGTTGCTGCTGCTGTCTTTGTTCTGCTACAGCTTCTATTACTGTGGAGTATATATCAGAATTTGAAATAAGTGAACATCCCTGCTCACTTATTTACTCACTTATTTACGTTGTTTCACAATGTAAACCGTTTTCAGCACTGATCAGATTTATGTCACGATTAAACTTTAGCTGTATGCTAAATAAACCAATCATGAGCTGTCTTGTTTGCGGTGCTTCACTGCATGCTTCTACATTATTTCAGTTTTTAAATGAACAGTGTTCCTGACGGCCATCCTGGAGTACATGTAAACTAGAGCCATAGCCTGACAGTTTGGAGGAAATTGACTTTGTCATTTAGTCTTTCTTTTTTCTTTTTGCACAGTAGTTGTGTAGTAGGACAATCAATAAGGTAGGTATCGAAAAGAGCATATGCCTTTTCAAGAAATGTTTACCTCAGTACAGTTTTTAATGTATAAAATGTGCATATGTATTTTTGGATTAAAATACTATTTACAATATGTAAAAAAATAAAAAAAAGAAAGAAAAAGAGAAAAAAGTAAAACTGCAAATGCATAAATGTTTTCAGTGAAACAAGATTTTGAATTGAACGAGAACATCACTAGTTTTTGTGAGAGCAGAAGCTCAGAGGGCCCCAAGGTTATGGACCAGGTCGCCTCTACAATCATGGCCAAAAGTTTTGAGAATGATTCAAATGTTAATATTTACAAAGTCTACTGCTTCAGTTTTTATAATGGCAATTTGCATATACTCCAGAATGTTATAAAGAGTGATCAGCTTAACAGCAATTAATTGCAAAGTCAATATTCGCCTAGAAAATTAACTTTATCCCCCAAAACACATTTTTGGGGGATAAAGGCAGGGCTTAAAAGCTGGTCCTTTTAAACCCTGCCTTAAAAGGACCAGCTAACATCGTTTCAGTGATTGCTCCATTAACACAGGTGTGGGTGTTGATGAGGACAGGGCTGGAGATCAATCTGTCATGATTAAGTAAGAATGACACCACTGGACACTTTAAAAAGAGGCTGGTGCTTGGCATCATTGTTTCTCTTCTGTGAACCATGGTTATCCCTAAAGAAATACGTGCAGTCATCATTGCACTGCACAAAAATGGCCTAACAGGGAAGAGTATCGCAGCTAGAAAGATTGCACCTCAGTTAACAATCTATCGCATCATCAAGAACTTCAAGGAGAGAGGTTCCATTGTTGCCAAAAAGGGCTCCAGGGCGCCCAAGAAAGACCAGCAAGCGCCAGGACCGTCTCTTAAAATTGTTTCAGCTGCGGGATTGGGCTACCAGCAGTGCAGAGCTTGCTCTGGAATGGCAGCAGGCAGATGTGAGTGCATCTGCACACACTGTGAGGCGGAGACTCTTGGAGCAAGGCCTGGTCTCAAGGAGGGCAGCAAAGAAGCCACTTCTCTCCAGGAAAAACATCAGGGACAGACTGATATTCTGCAAAAGGTACAGGGAGTGGACTGCTGAGGACTGGGGTAAAGCCATTTTCTCTGATGAATCCCTTTTCCGATTGTTTGGGACATCTGGAAAACAGCTTGTTCGGAGAAGACGAGGTGAGAGCTACCACCAGTCTTGTCTCATGCCAACTGTAAAGCATCCTGAAACCATTCATGTGTGGGGTTGCTTCTCAGCCAAAGGAGTTGGCTCTCTCTCAGTCTTGCCTAAAAACACTGCCATGAATAAAGAATGGTACCAAAATGTCCTCCGAGAGCAACTTCTCCCAACATTCCAACAGCAGTTTGGTGATGAACAATGCCTTTTCCAGCATGATGGAGCACCTTGCCATAAAGCAAAGGTGATAACTAACTGGCTTAGGGAACAAAACATAGAGATTTTGGGTGCATGGCCTGGAAACTCCCCAGATCTTAATCCCATTGAAAACTTGTGGTCAATTATCAAGAGATGGGTGGACAAACAAAAACCTAGGAATTCTGACAAAATGCAAGCATTGATTGTGCAAGAACGGACTGCTATCAGTCAGGATTTGGTCCAGAAGTTGATTGAGAGCATGCCAGGGAGAATTGCAGAGGTCCTGAAGAAGAGGGGTCAACACTGCAAATATTGACTTGCTGCATTAACTCATTCTGTCAATAAAAGCTTTAGTTTCTCATAATATGATTGTAATTGTATTTCTGTATGTGATGAAAACATCTGACATACACACATGAAAACCAGAGGGCAGCAGATCATGTGAAAATATATTTGTGTCATTCTCAAAACTTTTGGCCATGACTGTACATGCCAAGCAGCTCTTTCACCGTCTCCTCTTAAATCCATCTATTTCCCCAGCAATCAACACAGCATAAATCGTTTGTTCTTTCATGGAAGTTATGTTACCTGATATTGTTATATCTTCACTTATTCCCTTAATGTACAATACTTTGATCAACCATTTGTTGTTTTCAGTTGTGCTTTATAAGAAGACAAATTTGACTGAATAGCCACAGATTCTGCATTTAAGCACAGCTTATGTTGATCCTCAAAACCATGGTGTGTTTTTGCAACCAGCCTCTTTGATCTTACCCAGTTTATAATAGACACAAATCATAATTCACAATTATGTGACTTATGTCACATAAACTTATGTCCCAAAGTCAATGATCCGATGCACTTTGCTAAAGTTTGGATCCATTCTGACATGAATTTGTGTGAACTGAAATATCAGAGCGAGTCGTACTCAATGACTGAGTGAACAAACGATCATACAGCCATTTTTCCACTGTCTGCCTGTTTAATAACAGAAGGATAGATGTATAGTGTCAGAGTTAGCAGGGAGACCTTTAGGGCTAAACAATGTTATAAAATCATGGGATGGTAATATTGCAGATAAACATAACATCATCAGTTGAAGTAAATCCATATTTTCCTTTCTTACTGTCATCTCTGTCTCGAAAACTCTGGAATGTTAACCCCCATGGCCACAGTCAGCTCTGATGGGGTGAGCATCTTATAAAGTGAAAATCTTCACGGAGACAGAATTTTTTGCAGTCTGAGCTCATGGAGTAAAATTATTGCATTTCTAACACTTGGGTGATATCATTACGCACACAGATGCTGTGATGATGTTTCATAAGCAACGTCTGAATCATGATTAAACATCTTTAGTTTTCTAATATTCATCTTATGTAAACTTTATTAGCATTGCAAAATACAGCTAACATGGCCATGGCTGGTAATGTTAAGACACCTGCAGTTGTCTGTGCTTGTGGAAAATCCTCCTTCATACAGAGCAAAATATGAAGTTTAACTAAGTAACTGTGAAATGACTAAGAGCAGTATGCTGATGAAACACAAATTTGGTTTGCCTTACCAACTAAAACTACACCTAATTAAAAGATGAAATGCACACTGATGAAATATATCTGAGTTATTTGGAAATGACAGAGTGCCAGGCCATGAGCAGGGTAGAACATCTTGGTTAGCGTTGTTCTATTGTAAAATAACAGTAAAATTTGTTGGAATCCAGGAAGTCGGTGCAAAGTGAGGCTGATAAATTATACACATTTTGAGGTGCCTATAAATGTTGTTGAAGAACTTTTTGGGTTTCATACCAACCTGTAGAAGTCAAAATTATTATTAAAGATATATAACTAATTAAAATGACACGTTTGCTTAAAATCTAAGCCATACTGTTGTTTTGTACTTTTCTCAGCCAACAGCAAGATTTTCTGCAGTCCATTTACGTATTTTGTTTTTCCTTCCGTCATGACAAACGGTTATTTTTTCCTGAAGATGGACAATTTGTGCTGGACAGAGTAAGTTGACATGAACATTAATTGCTCAAATACTGTTCTGAACCACATATCTTATTTATTAATGCTGATATTCAGTTAGCACGTTTTCAGTTTCAAACTTTAGCTGCCTATTTTGCAAGGTTAGCTTATTCCTCACTTTTGTTTTCTTAAGTTTTTGTATGACTGTTTTTGCATTCTTCTTTTGTTAAGTAAAGTGTTAAAGGAACTAATGTGGTTCTCATATTTTGCAGGGTAAAATTAAAAGTGAACAGAACCCCTGAAGAGATGATTTGACTTTTGAGACATTCTCAGCTGTTTCTGCTGTGGCTTATACAGCACTGACTAACAGGCTTGGAGAAACTAATGCATTTGTCTGGAGATGTGTAAAAGTTTGAGCTATTTAGAAATTTGTAAATTTATCTAACATTGCATAGTTCTAATTGGATAAAATTTGCATTCTGCTTTTGTCTTTCATTTGATCGTTATTAGTATTATTCATGTGTTAGATTTTTTTTTTTTAAGTATCTCCGGTTCACATTTTGTTGTTGTACTGCTAAATTTTTTTATCAATTTACTGAAATTGGAAGACGATGTATATATTTTTAAGCATACAGTTTATGACTGTGCATTCTTATGACCTCGTCAACTTTGATTAATAGCTGTGCAGTTTAAGATAAAATTCTGTAGCAAAGGCGCACATTCTCATTGATTCTAAGTTTGGAAGTGATCATTTGTTAAGTTTACACTTTTATTTCAAGCCTGTTTAGAACTTTGTCCTTGAGCAAAAACACAATCAGATGTGGAGATCAAGACATGGATCAACTTCTGACACATGGAGGAGTAAAGAAGATTGTTCTTCTACTAAAAGCTGAGGTGTTTGATTGTGTTTATTTGTGGTTTCAGCAATTTTGAATATGTATTTATCACTCTTACTTTTGCAGTTTTGATGTTCAGTAGGCTATCATTTGAGTTATTTTAAAAATGTTTCTGCAACTTCCAAAAATTATTTACTAAACTATAAATTTGAATCAGGATGTTTTTGTCTAATCTACTCATTAAATTTTATCTTATGTCAATCATTTGATGCACTTAATTGTTTAATGTAACAATGTCAATGGCATTATTCTTTGTTGTGACATTTTTTTAAATGTAATTTTATTATTTTTGCTTTTGCACCAGTCATGTATTTTATTTTTGGGTGAGCTTTTGTAACAACTGTAAAGATGAGGCTGGTAACTTTTTTATAAAAAAACAAGGATTGTATTGAAATGTCGTGTCAGTGAGATCAGTTAGCTCTAAACTAACTAAAGAATTAGTTTAGGCAACGTGAGAAACTTGGTATGTTCCAAACATTTCATGGCAGTCTTGGTGAACCTGCATAGTTCTCCTGCAGAATTATGAGAGGCAATTTTGACCTTCTTTTTTGAAATTAAAGGTTCCATGACATCAGAGTTTCTTTCCTGAAACAACTCATCTTCCTGCTGCTGAACCAGAGTTAACACAACATATATGTTCAATCTATAGTTATACCAGTTATAAGTCAGTTTCAGTCTTTCATAGCTGCATGTCCAGCAACATACTGTGTTGCACACTACACCTACTCACACTCAGTTAACACCTCTTCAGGTCATTCCACAGTTCATATGCGAACTGATAAACAGAAGTTACTTGTGTCTAAACATGAAGTATAGCCAAATGAAGGATGTTCCACATCGTTTGATTGTCTATGGTTCAATTTAAATTTTTGATTGATCAATCAAGTGTGCCATCCTGAGCATTAATTCTTTTATATTATCAATGTGTGTTTTTTTGTGATATATATAATTTTTGTTTGTATATTTTCTAACTTCTTGTATTCTAAGAATAAGACCAAAATTCTTTTCTGTTTATGGTTAAAGTTTGAGATATTAACATTTTGAATATGACCATTTTTACAAGTTTACATAATAGTAACTATTTGCAAAGAAAATGACTTGCCAGCAAACAATGAGACCCCCTTTATACCTAGACATCACTTTCACCTATACTGATGGTTATTAAAGTTTTACTTTGTATGTCACTAAAACATGAATTCTGAATACTCTCAGCCCCACTGTAGCAACTTCCCTATAGACCATAGTATAGTGGGAGGCAGCCAGCACCTTGTTCCTTCGGCAGAACTGCAACGTCATCAGGCCCCACCATGGAATCCTTTAATTGTGAAACGCCACTCTCAAGACAACAGGTCTGTGTATGAATATTTTTTAAGTTTCTACTGGAACTTTGTTGTACTTTTGTTTCTTTAAGAAATTGAATCCATTCTTATTCATTTTTAGTGATCGGGCTGGAGAGGAATTTCTGAGGTGCCTTGCGGCCAACAAACCTCTACCAGACTATCTGAAAGGGAATATGACATACAATTTGTTTGATGCATTGAAGTCTGCTAAAGACCTGAAAGAAGCAGTCAAAGGAGATCCACAGTTCCAGAAGCATGTTGGCAGGGACAAGAGTCGAAGCAGAAGTCAAAGTCGGGGCAGAAGTCGAGGGAGGTCTCGAGCCAAAAGCCGACCAAGAAGCAAAAGCAGGGGAAGAAGCAGAAGTACGGGAAGAAGCAAAAGCTGTGCACGTGGAAAGAGTCGAGCTAGAAGCAAAAGTAGGGCTCGCAGTCGGAGCCGAAGTCAGAGCAAGAAGAGTCACAAACGAAGTAAGAGCAAAGTCAGAAGGTCTAAGTCCCGTAGTGTCAGTATTGAAAAAAAGAGGAAGAGGACCCCTGTGCATAGTAGCAACAGCAGTGTTGGCAGCAGCAATTTGACAGGAAACAGTTTGTTAGAAGGACTGAAGATGGTCATGAAGAGCAAAGATTTGGAAGAACGGTTACCAGCACTCAAAGATGCCATCCTTGGTATTCAGGTAAGAGTCTTCAGCCGTTACTTTTTCACTGAGTCATTTTGAAAAAATGTTACCTGTGATTTTCTTTTAAATGAAAGTACTGCAATTCATCTGCATTTAATTTTCGTTCAGTTTCATTAATATTCAGTTAAGTTGAACAGAGAATCCACATTGTGCAATTACACATCAAACAGATGCAATTAAATTATGACTATGGAAATGGATCAAATGTCTCAGGTTTTCATATTAATCTGGAGGCTGAGTTCACACTCTGCAGCTGCACTGAAGACTGGAATTAGAAGCGGCAGTTAAAGTTTTGAAATCAGGGAGCATCTTTCAAATACTTAAAAACCTTGATTTAAACACGGCGAGTGTCAAGATGGGCCACTGAAAAAGTGGCATTGTTCCATTTCAAGCTTCGCTCATGAACAAATTAATTTGATCACATTTATGTACAGCACTACCAACATCAATGGGTTTGAAGGGTATGTATTACACTCAACTGTCACTCAACTTCATATGTTTGCAAAGCCAGTGGAGCAAATAAGTTAATATAATGCTCTGCAGCTTAAATACCATGTGGTCATAACGTCTCACAGAACCCAATTTTACAAAATACAAACTTGATTTCAAGTGGAGAAATAGATGGTAAAGCAATAAAAGATTTTTATGTGTTTGAAGGGTATGTATTACATTCTGGAAATAACAGAAATGAATCACAATTTGATCATATTGTTCATGCAGAATGCATTTATTACCAGACCAATTTAATCTTTCCCCTTATTCCCTATAAGTATTTGTTTTAATTTGTTCTGCACAGGTCTTTGATGAAACCAAAAAGCTGGAAAGTACCTCTGCTAAGTACAAGATTGAAAAGCGGAACAGTCTGGACAATATAACATCGATGGAGAGCGACAGCATGTTGCTGCCTCATGAGAGAGTTGGCAGTGACTTTTCTTGGCTCAATGACAATGGTCAGGAGAACCTGTCCGTTCAGAAGGCTAGCGTGCTGGAGGATGAGGAGTCTTTCTTGTATGGGGCTGAACCACCTCATAATGGAGGCCATGTCAAAGTGGAAAAAAACAATTTTTCTGGTGTTGCCGGTCACCAGAACAAGTCCCTATACAGTGGGCTCAGTTTGGTTGATCCAACCCCCCCCCAACAGATTTCTTTATCGACTTTTTCCTCCGTCAGTCTGGATAGCATAGAATGTGAGAAAATCAAGAATATATTAAATAGTCTGGGTGGAACATCAGATATTGGCAAGATGCTGATGAAAACTCAAGGCCAAAAGGAGGGCAGTGAGGTGTCTGGTGCTCTATTCAGTTCTGACACAGCAGCAGAGACACTGAGTAACCCAAATGTACGGAAAGCTCTGGAGTCTCTTCAGTCTCTGATCAAAGGTTAGCACCTTCTTGTCTGTTACAACAAGGCCAATTTCTTTTCTTCAGTATGCAGCTAAACATGTTGCCCAATGGCAAAGACAAGGTTATCCTTGTGAATTTAAATCAGTGTTATGTATGTAGAATAGAATGACTCTTCATGAGACTAATTCTACAACAAAGGGTCCTCAGTCCTGAGGCTTCCTCAGATCTGCTGTAACACAGATTACTGCAGGAGATCCTTCCTGCTATTTTTATCTATAGCTCCTCATTGATTAAACTTGGAGAGCTTGATGTACATTTACTTTGCCTTTGGTCCCACCAAAGTATTTTACAGTGGACTTTAATATATCACTTACTGATAGTAGCTCAAGAGTTTTTGTCATGTGTCTCCTCACTGTTTGTCTCCTGATTTTGAGTTGAATCTTGAGGAGATCCTGATTTTCTGAGACCGATTTTTGAGTTTGTGTTTCTTATCATACAGCTGCGGCTTATCTTCCAGTTATTTATCTAGCTCTGCTGAACAAAGCAAAAAGTGGACATAAAAAAGTCAAATGCTGATAATAATAATTAAGATGGTCTCATGCATCAGCTTCTTTACTGTCGTCTTGTATGCACTGAAATGTGTTTTGTCTAATTTCCTTAAGCAACAAAGGAGAAACGGACAAAAAGTAATGACCAGTCCCTGACCTCATCTGATAAACACAAGGTAAGAGATTTTCAAGCAACCATAATTATGAAATTAAACATCCAAATGTTGAAACGCATCGTCTCACACTTATTCTTAAAAACATACCCTATGCTTTACAGTCAGATGACCATGGTTATAAGAAAAGAGCTAAAATGAAGCAAATTGAATCCTTAGCAGCAGAAATGGAGGAGTTGCTCAGACACGAAGGTAACAAGTTTTCTCTGTAGGTTTTCTTCCTTCTGTAAACCTTATTTCCACCATACTTTGCAGCATTTATTTTCTGTTTCCAGGGCTGGGTTTTATTTCTCCAGTGGTTGGGTTTTACTGCCAGAAATGTCAGGAGTTCATTGGAGATTTGAATTCTGCTGAAAACCATGCAACTTTCCACCAAAGTGTGAGTATGTTTGTGCTGGATGTTCTGTTGCTTTCTTGTAAATGTGAACGTTATTTGGTGATAAAGCTACCTGCCCATGTTCAGAGTGCCTATTTTATTAGGCAATAAATTAATTTTGTCCATCCAGTCAACTTGTCAGTCAGTCGACTACTGTATAAATATCTGAAATCATAGAAAAATGTTGGACCTGTATATAAACAATTGCTATAAAAGGACAAAAATGTGGACAGTTTAGCCTGCCTAGCAAAATATGACGGAACCTTTCAGTACAGTTAATCTGGAAAGTATTTACTCCGTTTCATTTGTTCCACATTTTATGTTAAGTACTATTCCAAATTCTATTAAATTATCTTTCCTAATAATTCTACATACAAATATCCCATTATGACAATATTAAAATGAAATTGAGATATTTTCAAATAAATTAGAAATAGGAAACCAAGAAATCACATATACATAAGTATTCACAGCTTATGCTGAACCACCTTTGGCTGCAATTTCAGCCTCCAGTGTTTTTGAACATGATGTTACCAGATAGTATGACCCATTCCTCTCTGCAGTTCTTCTCCAGCTCCACCAAGTTGAATGGAAATGTCTGTCAGCCATTTTCAGATCTCTCCAGAGATGTTCAATCAAATTACAATTTTGACTTTTCTGCTGCTGTGCTGTGGTGCACCTTCTGCCTGCATTTTACAAAGAATATTTAGTTGCTACAATAAAGAGTTGTCCTATTGGAGGGTGCTTTACTCTTTTAATGTGTTCCGAATGTCATCAAGTTGATATCTTGACACTCCTGTTGTATTAAATTCAGGCTGACGTTTTTATTTATTTTTTTACATTTTAACATTTTTTAGCGGTCGGACAAGCATGCTAGAGACAGCAAAGGTCACAGCAGCAGCACCAGCAGCCAACCCTCCCATTCAGCCTCCTGGAGTGACAGAGACCTTCAGCGGAACTGGAAGGACGAGAAGGAGCACCGGAGCAGCCAACGAGACAGCAGGTCTGAGCAGGCAAACATCTTCTTACAGGAAGAGATGAAGAAGGAGAGGATGCTCATAACCGTCAGCAGAGGGCTAACGCCTCCACCTCTAAGTGTCACTGTGAAACAGGAGAACAAGGAGCACGGGAAAGGCAGAGAAAAACCAGACAGCAGTGATAAATCATCCAAAACCAGCAGAGAGAAACACAAGGCGGAAAATTCTGAGAGCTGTGACAGCAATGAAGACAAATCACCTAAAGTCAAACATTCTAAAAAGAAAAAGAAGAAGGAGAAAAAGAAGAAGAAGAAGAGTAAGGATTAATGTTTGTCGCATACGGGTTTCTAAGAGTGCTGGCACACCGCTGCAGCTCAACATTAAAACTTTCAGGTCTTAAATTTCGTCAAGAAACCTTTCTGTATTGTTGTTTTTTTTTTTTGTTGAGAACTGAGGAGAGTTCTCGTTAAAAATTCAGCATTTATTTTGCTGTATTAGTAAGTTCTCCTGCACAGACAAGAAACACAGAGACGTATCTGTGTGTGTGTTATAGAGAGGGATGTTGGTAGGAATCACATTTTCAGATGTTTGTCTTTTTATCTTTATTCCTCAGCCTGTAGTTTTAATGGAACTTGGTGTTAGCCGACAGTAGGAAGGACTCCAAAATGTCATACTGTCCTTGCTTTCTTATTCCACCGCATAAACACATTGATATTTACTGGTTCCGTTTATGTACTTTTACATCACAATTGGCTAATTATCGTTACCTTTATTGAGTATTTTCCTATTTTTATCAGAACTCCCAACATGACACGTGTCTGTATCTTGTGATATTGTAAATAAAGAAACCAAACCTTCTTAATAAAATGTGTGGAAAAGTCAGATGTAATTGTTGAAGTGGTGTCATTGTAGCCAGAATAATGTTACTGCCAAAAAGACCATATTTCTATCCTGTCTGAAACATGGATAGTCGTGACGTGTCGGTGTAACAGGCATATTTTCAGATTTGTCATCTTTGGTATTATGGGGCTGTTCTGTGAAACAACCTGTACCGCTGGAAAAGTGCAAAACTCACCCTGAATCTGAAAAGTGATGATTAAATCTTGTTTTTCATGTTTGTATAATGGACATAAACATTCCTGTGTAACTCCCACTGTCATGTACGGATAATGTCGTGTTTTGACATAAAACCAGACAAGATCAGTCATTTGAAAACCTAACTGTAGAGCATAAAGTATGAATACATCACCAAGGGTGATGAATATTTTTATTGTCTTCCTCACAATAAGAAAAGTTTTTTTAAGAAGTTACAAATCTGCTGGGGTTATGAATGTAAAATGTATAGTGCGATTACCTACATTTGTACACCTTTACACTGATAATTTGTAGAAACAAAATCCATTTTTATGCTAATTGTCATGACAGAGTGTGTAGCCTGAGGAATTGTTTCATTTACTGAATTTGGGATGAAATATAAACACTATTGAAACCAAATTAGACTGCAGAGTGCCACAGTTGGTAGTGGTACCAACTGCGTTACAGCAACAAGGTCCTGCAGCTGAATCCCGTCCTTGGATCTTTCTGCATGGAGTTTGTATGTTCTCCCTGTGCATGTGAGGATTCTCTCCAGGTATGCCAACTTCCTCCTACAGTCCAAAAACATCACTGTTACTTGAATTGGTCTCTCTTGGTAGGTATATTACAGAGAAGGATGTGTGTGTGCATGGCTGTTTGTCCTGTTTGTCTCTGCCCTATGATGGAATGGCTGTTGTGAAATTTTCTCTTGTTCTCTTGTTTCTTCTCAATTATTAGTTTTATTACAGCAATTCAATTAATTTCCCTTTCTCCTACTCCATGGAAATAGTTTGGACACCTGATTCCATAGAAATGTAGAATGAAAGGATGTAAGGGCAAGTGGTGAAATGAGTGTCAGCGTACCACTTATCTAACAGAGCTATGCCACATTATATTGTAAATGTCCAGAATACAGTTTGTATTCATAAATGTGTCTGTACGTTGGAGCAGAGAGAGAAGACAGGCGGCAAATGGAACAAGAATCGAACCAGAGATGGTCATGTTGAGGACTGCAGCCCCTGAGCCACATAGTGCCCATTTAGTTATGTATTAACCCCTAACCCTTCTTTTTTTTTTTTTGCATCCAACATATTTTCGTTAATATGCAAATGTATTTTTTCAAGATACAATTTGATAATTTTAGGAGCTGAAAATTACAATTTACTAATATTTTCTATATTTGTAGGTAGAAGTCGGATACTGACACGGTGAGCTGGAGAAAGTAGTTTTCTCTGTAAAGGTGAGTGTTCCTGCAGTGAGTTGATGTTTTGCTCTCATCATAAAGCTAAGTGTAATGCAGGTTGAAGATAACACAGAATAAAGATGTATTTTTTTCTACTTTTAATTTTATTTTTTCTAACCTGTTTCTTCATCCAAAAGGACAAACGCACACATTTGCAACTCAAATGTCTTGTTTTGTTTTTTTCATTATTTCTGAGCTGATCATTTTTTGGGAGTGGCCACAGTTAGTGTCCAAGATTGAATCCTGTTTTTCAGTAACAGGGACCAAAATAATAAACATCTCCCATAACGCAAGTTGGAGAAACTCAGACATTCACATCAATAACACATTTAACACCCAACTTTGGTGAAGGATGGACATTCTTTGTTCCAGAACTTTACTGGTTCCTCTGGTTTACTTCTCCCTTTGGAGAGTCCATGTTTTTTTATGCCTTCTGTACCCTGAATGTTCTCATGAAAAAGCTGAGTACATTTTCCAAACTGCAAGTCAAGAAAATCTAACATTGTTTGAAAACTTTCTAAATAAACAATCTACAAAAAAAGATTAAAATTTTGTCTTTCTGTCTGTCCTGTTGATTTAAACAATAGAACATGTTATTTAAACTAATATTTTGTTTTTAATGAACATTACAGTTTTGTTTGTTCAAAAACTGGAAAAGTTTTATAAACTTGTGGGCAACAAGGTTTGGTTTAGTTTTTTAATGTAGTATCATACCCAGTTCTAAAACCAGTTAGTAACACTGTTACCTGGCCTTGCGAGAAAGTCCTGGGTTCAAGTCCTAGCCTCGGGTCTTCCTTCACGGAATATATATGTCTTCTCTGTGCATGTGGGTACTCTCCAGGTATAAATTATCTTTAGATATGAGTGTGTCTATGTGTGGTTGCTTGTCCTATAATGGACTGGCAAACTGCTCAGGGTGTATCTCATCTCTTCCCCGTTGACTGCTGGAGACAGACAACAGCTCCTCTTGTGACCCTGCAGGGGGTTAGTGGATGGATTTAAGAACAACTTCCATCAGCCAAAGTGTGACACACAAAACAACAAATTGCAACAATTCAAACAAAAAACAACAATTACAATGGAATGAACCATATGTCTCAGTTGGCTGGAATCTGAGAGGACAGGAAGAAGACCCAGATGAACGCTGATGGTGTCGACAAGGAATACACAACAGGACGAAGCAAAACCACAAAGGCAGTGACAGCAGTGAAAAACAATATCAGCCAACCTTAAATGTTAAAAGGTGCTCAGTGCATTCTGTCTTTCAGCAGGTAAGACCTACAGCAGTAGACCACTTGTCTAAGCTTGGACAAAGAGCTTCATGAAACAGGAAAGTTCAAGGTTAGCCTTTAAAAACTGTACTACTGACCAAAAGTGCTGCATTTAACAAATGACCTCCCTGACTAAACTAGAATTTATCTTGTGAGTTTTTGTATTTTGAGCTGAAAGAACCTGATTGGCAAGTCATTGGCATGAGAATATTAATCTGCTGACTGTCATTTTAAACAGAGTGAATGTCAGCTCCAACCTGTGCTCTCTCATTGTCCATGTGTGAGTTGATGTATAAGAAAACAATAAGGAAATGTCATAATGAACATTATTGTGATGTTTTGATTTTGATTAATCACTATTGACTGGACTATAAGTGTGAATCCTTGACTCTTATGTACCAAAGATTCTGTGGAGCAGATAATTTCTGGGTTGGGGACGTAACAGTCTCCAGGATCAAGGATCTCTCCCTTAACAGAGGTCTATGAGAGCAGCTTAACCAATTGTATGATAAGACTATGCAGATAACCTAAAACAGAAGAGGGGTGAGGAGCACATTATATGTCCTGTGAGAAAATTTTAATTTTGTGGATAACATGAAATATAGCAGGAAGCTTGCCTTCTTTCTCTGTCAAACAAGTTTAAACGAGATCCAGGAAAAAAACAGTTTCCACCCACTTTTGCTAATTTTCCTCACCACCCATGTTTATCTAATGGATAATGTTGGCTGTGGGGCATATTGCAGAACATCAGCTTATTCAATCTTGCTGTTGAAAACATTCAGGTTTATCTTCGGTTTTCAGTCCTAATCAGAAGAACATGCTCAGTGAGTGGCAACATAAACACAGTAGGTGGAAGAGTACAACTTTAAAGCTGTAGAGTTGTTTTTTGCCTCTTGGAGAAATCTACACCTTTTAACAATAAAGGCAGATTTATTACATATTAGTGCTGGTGATAATTTGTTGGTTAAGGTTGTTTGTTGTCCAAGTTGCTCTGCGATTTCAAAGGCAGAGCAACTTCTTCAAATTTTTAACAAATCATTCAGCCAATATTTTTTAATTACAGAGCAATAAGTAAACCTTTCTTTCATTTTAGTAATTTACTGAACAAATCCAGCTTTATTATTAAAAGGTGTAGATTTCTCCAAGAGGCAAAAAACAACTCTACCGCTTTGAAGTTGTACTCTTCCACCTGCTGAGTTCATTTTGCCATTCACTGAGCATGTACTTCTAATTAGGATTAAAAATCGAAGATAAACCTGAATTTTTTCAACAACAAGATTGAACAAGCTGGTGTTCTGGAATATCCCCCACAGCCAACAGTATCAGATAAACAGATGGGTGGTGAGGAAAATTAGCGAAAATGTGTGGAAACCTTTTTTTTTCTGGATCTTGTTTGAACTTGTTTGACAGAGAAAGAAGGCGAGTTTCCTGCTATATTTCATGTTATCCACAAAATAAAAATTTTCTCACAGGACATGTTATGGAAAATTTTATAATGTGCTCCTCACCCCTCTTCTGTTTTAGGTTATCTGCATAGCCTTATACAATTGGTCAAGCTGCTCTCACATAAACCTCTACAGTGTTAAGGGAAAGATTCTTGTTCCTGTCGACTGTTACTTCCCCAACCCAGAAATTATCTGCCTTCTTTAGCATTAAAGAACAACCCTCTTTCATTAGCAACAGACAAATGGCAAAACCATCTATGTTGGGCTCCACAGAAACCTTGGTATATAAGAGTCAAGGATTCACACTTATAGTCCAGTCAAGTCTCTCTTCTCTGACCAGAACCTATAAAAGGAAGCTAGAATCCACTGTTAGTCAGAGCAGACTTGACAGACTCCCTTGACTGTATTCCTGTTCTCACCTTGCAAGGTTTTAATAAGTGTCTTATTGCTTCTAATCCAGACTTGTTAAAGTTATTTTTTCCACAACAAATTTGACATTGCTGACAGGATAACACATTTGGCTGCTGAGAACTGGACGACCAGTGTGTGAGCTTGCCTGGAATTATCCAACCTCACATAGCCTACAGTGCAGGACTCTACATCTCTGAGGAGATGTGGAGCCCATCTCCCTGATGTGGGGAGCCCATCACAGAGATGATATAATGGGCTCCACACATAAGCATGCCATCTTCATCACGTTAAGATGCCTAAATGCATTGACATCTAAATGTAACATCTGTTTGGCTGCCTTCTTTAGCATTAAAGAACACTGTTTGACACTTACAAGCAGTATGCCTAATAAAGTGGCTGGTGAGTGGATTTATGTGCATTCGGTTGAACATGATAAGCATTTTGGAACTCATCCTGAAATTAAATGCCTAAAGGTCTAACAGAAATGTTCTTTGCAGGCATAACCTGACAGCACAAAATGAACTGACAGTGTGTGAACATCAATCATATTTTGAGCTGTTATATAAGAAACCAATCTGCAATAATAGCAGAAGCGCTGCCACCAGTAATACAGGTGCTGGTCATAAAATTAGAATATTGTGATAAAGTTCATTATTTTCCATAATGTCATGATAAAAATTAAATTGTCATATATTTTAGATTCATTGCACACCAACTGAAATATTTCAGGTCTTTTATTGTTTTAATTTTGATGATTTTGGCAAACAGCTCATGAAAACCCAAAATCCCTGTCTCAAAAATTAGAATATTATGAAAAGGTTCTCTGAACGAGCAATAAAAATAATCATCTGAATCAACAAAGTAACTCTAAACACCTGAAAAAGATTCCTGAGGCCTTTAAAAACTCCCAACCTGGTTCATTACTCAAAACCGCAGTCATGGGTCAGACTGCTGACCTGACTGCTGTCCAGAAGGCCATCACTGACATCCTCAAGCAAGAGGGTGAGAAACAGAAAGAAATTTCTGAACGAATCGGCTGTTTGCAGAGTGTTATATCAAGGCACCTCAGTGGGAAGTCAGTAGGAAGGAAAAAGTGTGGCAGAAAACGCTGCACAACGAGAAGAGGTGACCGGACCCTGAGGAAGATTGTGGAGAAAGGCACACACAGATCCAGAATCTGGATCTGTGTGTGCCTTTGTTTGAAATACAGACACGCACACATGTGTATGTGGAATGTACCTCTGTATGCTTGTTCATGCAGAAAGGCCTCAGTCCTTGCATCCCTATACTTCTGTAAATAGAATATTCATGTCAATGATGACTTGATGTAAACACTTCACTGTTACATAACAATTTATTTCTATTTAACTCACATTTCAGCCACAAAAATGTATGAACGCAAAGCAAATGGAAAACTTGTAGTTTATTTCATTATTAAGGTTTTTTCATTGCATATTTTTCAAATTTGGAGTTTTGACAGAGAAGAATGTGATCCACCAGTCAACCTAAACATTAGCCTTTATTAATGTAGGTATGAATGGTGTTTATGTTGTTATCCTAACATCTGTTCTGATTAGCCTCTTTAAATAAAACCACAGAGAAAAACACATTCCATGACATGTCAGTCATGACAAGACTCGTTCAACACAAAAACACTTTGATGCTATTATTTCAGATTAGATCTGTTTTGGCCAGTTATGGTTTGAGATAATTTGACTTGTGCAATCTCTTTGGAAACAACTTGAAGTTATTTATCACTTACGCCTTGCTAACAGAGAGCTGTTTTTCAGTGAAACTGTAACATTTTGGCTGTGATCCAGCCTCTTGTCTCTCTTTACACATCTCCAGTAATTAGAATTTTGACACGGCACTCTTTGAAACCCGGTCGCATAGGGAAACATTTCGGGAACACTCCTCAGGCCCCTCCAGGTGTGAAGAACTCTGCAGGTGTGAAAGTGCATGAGCACAGAGCTGCACGGTTTATTCTAGACATGCATGGACAAGCAAACAAATAAAAAAAACAAAAAAAACAAGTCAAAATCAATAGTATTGTGCTCTGTGTGCTACTTAACCTGTTCAGTTTAACAACTTCTGATATGAAAGATGCACTCACTGGCCACTTTATTAGGTACCCTTACAAAAAAATCTCATGAATGTCATGTGAAAGTCACATGTGATCGAATTTTGACATGTAAATGATGTGTGAATGATGTGAATCACATGTGAAAGCACACATGTACGTGTGATTTTGGAACGTTTCATGGTAAAATCACATGTGATTGACGTGATCACATGTGAAAACATGTGATTTTCAAGGGATTTTTTTGTAAGGGTACACCTTGCTAGTACCTTGTTGGACCCCCTTTTGCCTCCAGAACTGCCTTAATCCTTCATGGCAGAGCTTCAACAAGGTACTGGAAACATTTCTCAGAGAATCTGGTTCATATTGACATGATAGCATCATGCAGTTGCTGCAGATTTGTCAGCTGCACATCCATGATGTGAATCTCCTGTTCCACCACATCCCAAAGGTGCTCTATTGGATTGAGAATTGGTGACTGTGGAGGCCATTCGAGTACAGGGAAGTTATTGTCGTGTCCAAGAAACCAGTCTGAGATGATCTGGCCTTTATTTAACAGCAAGTAACAGAAGCTCTGAGTTTCTGCCTCTGCCTGTCTTCAGTCTGTATGACCAAATAAGGAACCTAGATCCTGCACACATATATGCTGAGGTCACACACTTAATATTCCTGCAGCAGCTTCCCCAGATTGGTTTCACTCAGAGATAAGAAGGGAGGCACCAATTGTTATTCCTTTTAAACTGCAACCACACATACTGCATTAGATTACAAAGTGCTTCACATAGAGGAGAGATGGGGACCATTTGGTTCACAGTTTGGTGTGCTTTATTCTTGAATGTTCAGGTAAGATTTTTCTTCTGCAATCTGCTTTTGTGTTTTCTATTATAAACATGATCTGGATAATCTATAACAGATTCAGGATCTGTTTCCTCAAAAGTAATACCTAAAACTGTGAATTGTGGGTTTTTTTTGGTTCTGGCTCACAAATACTTCTGAAAAAATACACTCATAGAAATAAAGTTAGAGCATGTATTAGTCTGAGGTTCCTCTCATTTAGTTTTGGCTCATCTATTGAGTTCTTTGAGACATGTTTGTCTAAACCAGCAGCCTACTGTTTACACTCTTTTGGATCTTGCACAATGGCTCTTACCAATGTTAGCAAAAATTGTAATGTTTTCAAATATAGTTAAAAAAAGGCAGTTTTAGTTTTTCAGTTTGGAATAATTGCACTAAATCTCCATAAAATAATGACACTTTGCATTTAAATCTATTTTTCTTGTCATTAGGCAGAAACTGTGGACATTTTTAAACATGCTTTTCCACACATATCAAAATCCCACAGAAAAAAATATATCCATCTTCTTTTGGCAAAAGTTTTTTTTTCTTTTATTTAAACCCATAGAAAAATTATAAAATTATTTTTTAAAAGTTAAAATAAATGTCCTATAGAAGATATTTATCAACATTTTCAAACTGTCTTTTTTCCAAAAAGTCAGGTAACATTTGCTCTTCTGAACAAATTGGAGTTATCTGGTCTGAGCCTGAGGCAAAACTAACATTTTGTAGTTAAAATGTTGCAGAAACTGTGGAAACTCTAAAACAGCACATGAATACACAATGAATACAAAAAAGCACCGACTGCAAAGTCTTGGCAGTCTAAACATTAACTACCTTTGATTCAAAGCGGACATGTTCATGCGAAATTAACAGTTTTCAATGACTGTCTCCCATTTGCACTTTTTTTCTTTCCCAGGCTTCTCCAGCAGGGCACACAGAAAACCAAATATGTGAACCAGGATTTGACCAAGAATCAGTTATTTTTAAGGTGACTAAAAAGCTTCTGAGGCCTGGGAAAAGGTGAGATCAACTGTGGACTATGTACTCTCACTGTGGGCCAGTTTTGATTCGGGGAGAATAGCAGTTATGTTCTGATTGGAAAGATTTGAGATTAATCTTAGATCCTGCATTATTTGTTAATGTCCCCTTTTGGACAGATACTGTTCTGTCATGATCTGTAGGTGTTTCTTTAGATTATGGGATACTTTGGGGATGCCATTGTGTTTCTTAATTTCTTTATTCTTTCTGTTTTCTTTGCATTTTTTAAACTGTTTCGCTAGTGTTATTCTTTAGTTTTTGTTTTGTAAGATGTTATGTGTCCTACTGAGTTCCCCCTTTGCATATTTTAGTATTACTAGTCACCTTCTCCCTTCCTAAATATCTCTGAGCTCTATATAGTCCTAAGAATTTTGGGACTAACCTGGTTTCTAGCCTACATCAAAATTTGACTCAGCCTCATTGTTTATTAATGGATTCTTTTGCTTCTGTTACCCAAGTATGTTTTTGTTTTTTTTCCATAGTCAAGTCAAGTTTATTTGTATAGCATATTTCAGCAACAAGGCAGTCCAGGTGCTTTACATGACAGAAAACATAATTCAGTGACCAATTATGAAACAAGCAATAAACCTTACTGTTAATGTTGACCCAGAGCCTCTAACTTCCTTTAATTTGATGATGATTTCATTCCACAACAACAATTCCTCCCAATGTCCTCTTTTCATTTGGATCGTCCTCAACCACACCACCTGACAAAAGAATATAGCCAGACCATGGTCACTGCAGAAAATACTTGCTGCATTTCCATTACAAATGTGCTCAAAACATTGTTAGGCGCCAAAAAAACACAGTTTTGCAGTTGCAAATGGATCTAAAAGTTGCAGGGTGGTAGATCCTTAGCACTGGATCTGAGTACCCCTTCTCTAAGCTGTATACAGCAGCTAAACCAGCACCTCCTGATGTCTCACCCACCAGATGACCCCCAAGCAGCTCACAGATGGGTCCCAGTTTTGACTTTCTGTGTTTTCAAATCTACTCCCTTCAGTTGCCTGCTTACATTCTTCCCCTGAGGTTCTTGGCCTTTTGGGTCCATGTTAAATGCTTAACCTGACACTAAACACTAACATCTGTCTAGTCATCTATGTGTTGAGTGTATGAGAGCGAAGGCATTAAAAGCATGGCTAGATGAATCTATGTCTAATGCACAGTGTTTTGAGCAGTTAAAATGAGATGACAAGCAAACATGGTTTCAGTCCATTTACTAACACAACTTCTATGAAAGCCTATTTGATTCTGAAATTCCAAACCTTTGAAGTGAAGAGCAAATATTTTTGCTTCTGCCTCAGTGAACTTCACCGACTGCCCAGGTGCCAGGTTGGTGATGTTCTTCACTTACGATCATGGTTTCTTCGTTGAGGATGATGGGACAGTAATGGTAAGCAGAGTTTCAACAATTAGAAAAATTAGAAGAAAGGGGTTAATTTTCCTTCATGGTATTAATGATTTCCTCCTCAAACAGCATGTGATATTTTGCTTCAACAATCATTAGTACTCAAAGCTCGCTGCAAATTTAGATCAAGTTTAGCTAATGTTGTTCTATCTGTATTTGTCCACAGCGCTCTCCTGAGGTACAGTTAGAAAACTTCAGGCACTTTAAGATGAAATTTGAGTCAAAACCTTGATTTTTTCAGTCTTTCTGTTGTAGATTTGCAGTTGCATATGAAATCATTTCTCTGTTTTGGATTAATCACCAACACACAGCAAATTCGGAAGTGTCAGATTTCCAGTGTATTTAAAAGTACAAGTGTTAATTCAACAACATGAGTTTTAGTGAGTGTTACTAAACTCACTAAAGAGTTCCAAAGAGTTAAACAAAAAGCAATCCAGTCCAGTGTTGATTTCTAAATTAACTCCAACAGTCTAACTCAACACTCATCTGGTGTTGATTTAGAAATCAACATGAGACAATTCCTGCCACAACTGTAACATATTTGTGACATCACATCAGAGAAGGAGCAATAGATAAGATGGGGGTTGCAGCAGCCCCCCAGTCTAGACCTACAGAGAGCACACATAGAAGGTAGAACATGCTGTCAGGGATCTAAACTTTCTATATAACATCTAATAAGAAGTGGAAAGGAACCCCAGTAGTTTTTATAGTAGGGTGCCCCATTGTTGACTCATGGTTGCTAAAAACCTTACCAGACTGACTGATTTTAGTGACATAGTGAGTGTAAAATATTGAATAAAATGTTGTGCCACATGACTGGCTTTATTTTCACTCTTATATTTAACTTTATGACACACAAAACTACAAATGAATCGCCCTTATTTTCTCCAGGTGCATTCTGGATAAAGCTTGTCACTAACGTCATCATCAGTCACTTGGCAACAAATGGCAAACTAGCTAGAGCATTTCTACGGACTGTTTTTAATTTGTGTTGATTCAACATTAGTGACCAGTAGCCTGATGTTTCTGTTCTTCTCTTGGTTTGTTGTACTTCATGTCAGATGGATTTCAAAATGACTTAGTCGCAATCTCTGGTGATGAAACTTGTTAGCTCCGCTGTTGCGTGCATGTCCATGTTGTAAGGTTAAGTTATCATGAGCTTTATTATTTGGACTCGGTCATTAGCCCCGCCCCCCCGGCCGACGCCGTCTTGTTCCGCCATTGGGTCACATGTTTGCCTGAGGAGCGGAGGCAGCAATATGACGTCTTGTCTGGAGCTTATTATAACAAGGTAAGTTCCATGTTCAAATGATCATGTTTTTGACTATTTTTTGTGGAGGCATTATTTTTCCGTTTACACAAGAGTATGATTCATATACACAGTTCGCTTAACGTACATTTATTTGTTTGGATATCACGGTATATACGACAGTTTATTGTCGTAACCAAACATTGAAACTGTCAGGAAAATCTGGATGCCATTTGAATTGGCATTATTTAGCTGCGGAGGTCGTTTTCTTTAAGTTTTTGGCTGTAGACTGCAAAATGGGGGAGTGGCTGTGCTGGACCATTGGCTTGATCTAAGCCACAGGTGTCAAACTCCAGTCCCGGAGGACCACTGTCCTGCAACATTTAGATGTGCCACTGCTGCACCACACCTGAATACAATAATTAGGTGATTAGCAGGACTCTGGAGTATATACACAGTGAGGAGGCAATTGAGCCATTTGACTCTGGTGTTTTGTACCTGTGGCACACCTAAAAACTAACAAAATGTATTCTCTTTGTTAGTGTGTCATGTTGGTGACTGAAGCCTGTTATGATGACTCCAACACATTTCTTCAGACAGGTTGGCACAACTTTTAATGCTGTCCAAAATTTTTCTATAAGCAGACTAATTTTTTTAGTAAATATTTCTGACTCATTTATGCTTTATCTTGTAAATCAGGTGGGCAGAGTAATTTGAATGAATATGATGGTGGCACACACAGGTGTGTCTGATTAGTTTTGCTCACACTTCTTTTTAAAATATTTATTTATTATCCTAATGTTTCTGCTGTATTGTTTTTCCTTCCAGGCTGGAAGTCTTCCTCCTTCATGTTGGCGAATACAAGAGCAGTAACAAAGACACTTCACCATCAGTGATCACAAGACCATCCATGGCCGCTTCCAATGAACTTTCAAAGCACACTTCACCTTCAGTGCAAAGTACCATGAATGTATAACCTTTGTTGTATATTGCTGTCAGTGCTGTTTCATGTTTTGAAATAAAAGTAAATTATATTCTGCGAATGGTGCTGGTGTTTTTGTAGCATCTAATGTCTTAAAATGAATTTGGAGATTATTGATGGCCAGTAGTTTCTGGGGGGAAAAGGTTTTAATTGCTCTAGTGGCTTTTATTTGGTAGTAAATTCACAAAAAAAAGTGGGTAATGAGAGAAGGGCAAGACTGGGAAGCGAACCCATGAAAGCCACATTGAAAACTAGAGCCTTCATATGTGGGCTATGCTTAACCCCTGCACCACCACAGCACACTCTGCCAATAGTATTTCAAAACTCAGATTTCTATGTTAATGTATACTTTACACCGTTCTGTGTTACATTAACATGTTCATAGTGTTAACTTTTGACAATATACACTAGTTATAGGGTAGATTAACACTGAAGTGTATTTGATTTCAACTACTGTGAGTGTTGATTCAACTCTATCACAAATAACACTTTCAAAAGTGTAACTTCTACACCAACCAGAGTGGACCAATATAGACACTTTCAAAGTGTTGAATTTAACTCTGTAGGAGTTGATGGAACACTTCCAAATTTGCTGTGCAGGAGTGTTAATTATTAAAACAACTGAAAATTAACCTTTCACAGATTTCATAGAATGCAGCTACTGTAATATCTCTTCAGTTTGGTTGCTACACACAGAATATAAAAACAGTCTAGTTGCTAATTTATGGCAACGCTTTCTTTTGGTCTTCAGGTTTCGAGTCTGTTGGTTCTTCAGGAGGAAAAACGACGCTTCTTCATCCACTCCCTTGATACACAAACCAAGAAACGGACTCTCTCTGCTGTGGTTCAGTACCAAGGGGATCATGACGCAGCCCGCAGCCTCCAGAGTGATTTTTCCCTTCAGGGCAACACAAATAACTTAGAGGCAAGTTTAAAGGAACTAAACTGTCAGTTTACATTCCTACAGCCACCTGTTTCCTCTCCAGCCTTCTGGGAGGCGCAGCAGGTATATAAAACTAAATGACTGACATACTCAGGAGTTTCTTGAGCTGTTTATATTAGCTTGACATTTTCTTTTCACTGTGTAATTTCTTGTGTTGTATTTGTAGCTGTTTATTGGCCAGGACTCCCTTGAAAAAGAGGTTTTTAAACCCAATGCATTTTTATCCTGGTAAAATGAAAGTTAAATAAAAAATGCTAAAATTAAACATGCATTAGCACCTTTTGATATGAAAATTATTATTATTATTATTATTATTATTATTATGCTCCTTAGAATAATGTTCCATGTTTCTAAAGTTTGGTCTGATTGATGCTGATTTTGATTCACAAACTGCTAGCTATTTTTTATTCTGTTATTCTTTACAAAATTGTTTAAAAGCAAAATTCTGTTTTTAATAAAAAATAATTCTTTTGTTTTTTGACTTAGACATAAAGAAACGTCTAAGTGATTTTAAATTATTTATGTGTACAAAAGATGTCATTCCTTTCTTGGTGTAACAGTCAGAATGCAGAGATCAGATATTGGCTGAGGACTCATAATTTGTTAATAGTATTTTACTGAGCTGGTATCGGATGTTCACTACCAGCTCAGTACAATGACTGAAAAATTGATTGATAGGTGATTAATAGGTGTGGTAGGAAGCAGATGAAGTAATTAGTTGAGATCTAGAACAGCTGTGGCAAAAATAAATGCAGGCAAACTAAAGGAGCAGACCAACTCCCACAAGGGGAGCTGAACTCAGTGTAACTATAAACTACAAAGGGAAAAAGACTAACGCCGATCAAAGAGGTCCTAACCCTAACCCAAGTGCACAAAAATAAAACAACATAAGAATAGACTAAGAAACTAAATACAAAAAAAATTAACTAATATGGCAAGACCTTTCTGTTAATAATAAGACCTTAATATAATATAAATGAACAATAAGGAGCAACAAGAAAATAGTAAACACACAATCATCAATGAAAGCCAAATCCCAAACATACAATAATTGTAACAATACTATACAGTTTGGTCTGCAACAGATAAAATATTTGTGTGATTTTTCTGAATGCAACTCATCTACAGGTTCCAGTCCTGCATTTCCCATCATCCAGTGAAGGACTGAGGAGGAAAAAGAGAGAATGGGTTGTTCCTCCCATTAATATTGCAGAGAATTCCAGAGGACCTTTCCCTATGCTTGTTGTGCAGGTGAGAGAAGTAAATGTTCATGGCTGACCTATTAGATTCTGATGTGAGACCAGAAAATAGCTTACAGGAGAGGAATAAACATCAGAAGCATAGAGGCAGGAAGTATGAGAAGAAAACAAAAGGACACAGTTGGAACAGTAAGGCTGTGAGGAGTAGATGTATTGAAGATGAATGAGTTTGAGTAACCTACCTGGGGTCAGTTATCCAAAGCAGAAGGAACTGCAGAAGAGAGGAGAAGAAGGGCATGTAGGGAGCAGAGGGTGGAGGATCAGTGTTGGTGCAATTTGTGTAAAAGCAAAACGGTGTGTGTACAAAATGGCAGTGAAAACTGGGACATAATTTGGAGACGGTGGCATTAACAAAAGGAAAGTGGAGCTGAAGGTGGAAGAGCTGAGTATGAGATTTTTATTTCTAGGGAACTAAATGTAGAGGACAAGAAATCTCCATCAGCTCAGGCTAGAGACGAGAAAGGCTGTAATGGTTTGGACATTTATGGAGGGTGTCTTTAAATATTGTAAACATAATTGTGTCTGTGGTTTTAACAGTCCGGGTTTGTTTTGTCCAGATTCGTTCTGATGCTGATAAAACTAAAAAGATCCATTACAGCATCACTGGTCCAGGAGCAGATCAGCCTCCTATTAATCTTTTCACCATAGACAGCGCCACTGGTGCTCTGTATATAACACAAGCACTGGACAGAGAGAAAAAAGACAGATATCAGGTAAGCATTCACATCATTTGGCGACCAGACAAGAAGAAAAATGGGAGAAACTTCATCCTCACATGGTTCTTTTATACTGTCGGATTCATACTTAGCATTTACCAAAATTTAAACAATGGAATTAAGAGTTCTTCATCAATGTCTGATGATCTCATATCTCATTCTGCAAAAAAAAAAAAAAAAAAGATATAAATGAACAATCCAAACTTGCTAAAATTCATACTCTTAACAAATGTAAGTTCATGTTGTACTGAATCCTAGGATGTGATATTGGGATGTAGGACTTAACACTTTTTTCCTCTTTTTTACACAATGGAAGAATTTGTATTTTTATTTAAATGAACAAACGGACTAATGTTGGTGTGTTTGCAGTTACTGGTACATGCTGCGACGGATGGTTCAGCCTCTGCTGAGGAGCCTATGGAGATTGTTATAAATGTAATTGATCAGAATGACAACAGACCTATTTTCACCTTCTTGGGAAATGTGGCCGAGTCTTCATCAATAGGTATTGTTGTTCCATGTAACTTCAGTCCCATAAAACATCTGACCTGAGTGACGCAAATAAAGAAACATTCACATCAAATAAACCACCCTCTATTACACTTCCTATTAAAGCTGTAATAGAAATTAAATTATTTTTCTATTTACTTTGTTAGAATAAAGAGGGCTCATGTGGGTTTTTTAGTGACTGGACTCAGAATCTGAAGATATCAGATGGGATGGGCATTGGAAATAAGAAACAGTCTCTTAGAATATTCTTATTTTGTGCTTCAAATTTTACCAGACACAAAAAGATTAATAATTTTACTAAACGGGCTGTAGGTGCATTTTGGTCACAAATCAATAAACAAAAGTTGTCAGTTTTATTATTTGCCCAGCCAACAAAGTTAGATCTTTAACTTCATGTGCAAGACCATCATTGGTTCTCTCTCCCCAGACCCCAGACTAGGCATAAGTCTCTGCTGAAGCAGTCACAGAATCTTGCTGTCTTGTTCATGAGGCGTGGCAGGACAGAGTGGGAGAAGATTAGACAGACTCAGGATTTATCTGCTCTGAAGCAGCAGTCAAATGTCATTTGACGGACTGTAGCTTCTGTCTAATCTGAGAAAAAGCTCAGCTCCTCCAGAATGAGCTGGAGAGAGACGTTGGACAAAGAAACATTTGATGTTTCTTCCTGAATTAGTTACCTCTCTGCATTTGAATAATGAATGAAAGGTTTTGTGACATCATTAAAAAGAGAGTGGAGTTCTTTCAGTCCTATTAGAAGTTAAAAACTGCAACCATCTTCTGAGAAATGCATTTCATTTCTTTTTATGTGATTCTTATCTTCAGGTTTTGAGGTGATGAAGGTTACGGCTACAGATGCTGATGAGCCAAACAGTGTCAACTCAGATATCCGTTATCGCATTGTGAGCCAGGAACCTCAGCAACCAAGTCCATCCATGTTTGTCATAAACCCAACTACTGGAGCCATCAGAGTCAGTGCTGCTGGACTTGGACAGACAGGTGGGCTTTTACAAATGTTTATTTTATCATAAATAGAGAGTCTTAAATAATTTGTGGACATATTGAACAAACATGAACTGTTTACGCCTTTTGTAATTTATTGTGACAAATTGGTTTCTAAAGAAAACATTTGGTAGATATGACAGCATGATATTATTATTAAGCTACTACATGTAACTACATGCAATCGCTGAGAGCTCTCTAATTCGAATTTGATTAAATCGAGTTTGATTTTAACTTATCAAACTATGTTGTAAATCTTTATGATTTTTTAAAAGAACTCTTTCCTGTAATTTCATTTGAAATAAATTAATATATGAGCCTGAATATCCTGACAGAAATACCCTGAGTATAACCTGGAGGTAGAAGCAGCAGATATGAGTGGGGAGGGGCTTATTGCATTAACAAAAGTAATCATCTCTGTAACTCCTGGCACCGAGCTCCCTGTAAGTACAAACCACAAACCTTCTACAAAATGCATACAGGACATAACATGTCCTGTATGCATGTTTTATTGTTGGCATTATGAGTAGAGAGATAAAGTAATAACCAGATGTCAAAAAGTTGAACAGTTTGAAAACAAAGAGTGGAACATGTCTAAATGACCAAAATGTGGTAAAGCACTAATTAGCATCAATGTTCCCATTTTGCATTTCATTAGGCTGCACAAGGAGGAGGGAGGAGCAGGAGGGATGCAGATCCCAAGATTCATCATTCTTCTTCAGAGGACATGTTTCCAAATCTGTTACCTCTTCCAGTAAGTTCAATTAGAACAGTGGTGTTCAAAGTCGGTCCTCAAGGGCCGGCATCCTGCATGTTTCTCCGTGGTTTAACCCACCTGGATCAAATGATAACTCATTAAATGGCCTAAGAAGAGCATTGACTTGTTGAGGAGGCTGTTACTACCACCAGGGAGAGATCTAAAACACGCAGGATGCCGGCCCTCGAGGAACGACTTTGGGCACCACTGAACTAAAAGAACTTGTTACTTGGGATTTAATTTCAGATTTTGTTGGTTTTTCTGTGGCTTTGTCATTGGACAAGGTGTTTTACTGACCATTTGTCTTGTTTTCATGTAGATATGTTCGTCTTTCTGAATTTTTACACATTGCAACACCATAATTTTCTTAGCACAATAACAGTCCCATACAACATGTTTGTGGCACTCATTTCTTTTATGTGGTGCTTTTATGACAATTCTGTTCTTTGAATGATTTCAGAAAACAATGAAACCCAGTCTGTAAATTGACCAAACAAGACTGATTATATCATCAACTTGTGGGTTTTCTTCACAGCGTCCCATCAATACAGTATCTGAAAGTCAAGATTGAAAGGAATTGGACTGACAGAGGAGATTGTTGTAGATTTCAAAAGAATGTTTGACCTAAAAGACACTCCAGCGATGCAAACACTATTTGCATTGCTGGAGAAGAAGTGGAGGTGGTTGAGTAGTATAAATAACCTTTACAACACACTGACATGGAGACACAAGAGTGAAGTATCCACATGAAGGAACAGAGCAGACTGGACTTCTGGAGGAAGTATTTGTCCTTTAGTGTTTGCTGCAAGATGCGGCAGATCTTTAAGTCTGTTTTCTTTAAATGCCATTCTGTTTTCCTCAAAGTCTGAAGAAGGGATGAGGAGAAGGAAGAGAAGCTGGGTTATTCCTCCCCTCAGTGTTGCTGAGAATAGCAGAGGACCATTTCCTCTAAAACTTGCTCAGGTGAGAGGTAGATGGACCGTAAATACTTCTGAACTAATAGAGCTGTGCGAAGAAACACAGTGGTTTAATAGTTCTGATGGTGCTTTGTAGGTCCGCTCTGACAGAAGTAAAGTGACGAAAATCATTTACAGGCTCCGTGGTCCAGGAGCTGATCAGCCACCTGTAGGCCTTTTCATTATAGACAGCGACTCTGGTTGGTTGGAAGTCACACAAGAACTGGACAGAGAGAACCAGGACAAGTACACAGTAAGATATTCTGTACCTTTATACTGCTGTCATGTAACATTTTTGATTTCTCTGCTGTCTACCAGTAGGTCAGTGTATGTTTGATGGTCAGTGTTCAACCCTGTCAATTCATCAATAAAACAATTGAGGACATATTAATATGGAGAAACAATTATAAAATTATAAAATAAATAAATAAATAAAAATAATAATAATTTACACACAAAATATCCTAGAATCGAGAACCGGCTAGATGACCACGCCCCCTTTTTAGCTGAGACTTTGTTTCCATCTCTTCCGAAGGCTTTTTTTTTGATTGTGCTGCTTTTACTTTTGCCCACTGCATTTGTATTGAATTTTTTTTAATAAATTGTTGTCACCTTCATCCAGCTTGTTTTTAAAGCATTGCTCACTCCTGCGATTACCCTTTTTTTTTCCTAGTTTAACTAGGTGGTGTTGCTGTCTATTTCAATTTTTGTTCACTTATTATTACCACCACTCGGTGGCCCCTAGTAGAGTTATCCAAGGCAGGCAGGTCTTAGGTGAGGGACCAGACGAAGTGAAGTTTGTCTGGTCCCTCACCTAAGACCTGCCTTATAATGATAACTATCAGTGGAATTAGTGTTCCTTCACCCTGAAATGGCTCGCCAGGGCCCCACTCTGGAGCCTGTCCAGGAGGTGGGGCTTATTAGCGAACGACTGGTGGCTGTTCTTTCACAGATGGAGACAATTGTCTTGCAGGAACACTGCTAAAATATTTTGGACAGAAAGTTGGATAGAAAGCATTAAATGAGGCAGAAAAACCAAACTGGAGCATTTCATTAACTCCCATGTTGAGCAACGTCCCTCATGAGGTGAGGCAGTTTAACACTATTTGAGTAAACAGTCCTCACCAACACGACTTTCTAAGGAATGGTAAAAATATGTAGCTATCAGTAACTGCTCTAGAGTCTCGAGTTGCATTGTCTGCTGAAGAAGCATCACACTCCAACCCCACTTCCAACTGAAATTTGGGAGTACCTCATCAAAGTTTCACAACAGAAATTGCAGGAAATTGCTTGCCAGCCATTTGGAGCTTTCTGTCTATTTTGACAAAAGTTAACAAAAAATACTAACCGTACATTTCTTTGCAGAACAGTTTTTATGTGATAATTTCAAACCATCCAACATGAATGTTACTGACACTCTCCTGGTGAAATGTGCTATGATGTTCTAAACATAATTGTATCTCTGCAGTTAGAAGCACTTGCAGTGGAAGAAGGACAAGCTGAAGCATCGGAGACCATTGAAATAATTGTGAATGTAATCGATCAGAATGACAACAAACCACTTTTCAGCAGAGACACCTATAAGGGAGAAGTGCCTCAGTCCTCAGCTGAAGGTACATACTGTCAATCTGATATGAGCTTGAAGAACATGTTTATTGAGCACTTCTCTGTTAAGCCTGTCACAACAATCAATAATCAATTAATCATATAATAAATTAAAACGAGATCAATAATTTCCTTTTGCATAATTTACTGGTTTTCTCTTTTCTCTCTCTCTTTCTACCAAAAACTGGATGATAAAAATCTTCTGTCTGGTTCATTGGTCTCAACTAGCCCCCCCTTTTTTTCTGAAAGGAAATAAAAAGGGCTTCATAATTGGTTTTATTTGTTGTTTCTGTTATTTTATTTATGTTGTATATTAAAAATATCTGAGTTCCAAGGTTATATGTTCATTAGAATTGAAAGTTTATTAATCTTTGAGAATGTGTTCTTTCATTACCAATATATTACTTGAAAATGGTCTCAAAACAACAATATTGTCGTTTATTGCAATAATTTAAAATTTGCTATGATGACCTCGTCTCTATGCAGGTAAATCAAGAGGCTGTTTGCAGTGACCTCAGGCTCTAACACAGCAATGTCTCAGCTCATTCTGGATGCTGGAATTCACTAATAATTTCATAGCTTATTGCTACATGCAGGAAATGACCTCAGCACCATGCCTTTCAGAAACACACCGTCTCATTAAAACACTGTTTGAGAACATTTAAGTGCAAATATACCAAAGTATTTCAACAAGCTATATTCATATTTATAGACTTCTTGCCAAAAATCCATCCATTCATCCATTATAATACACACTTATCTCTAGTGGGGTCAGCATGGGTGCTGGTGCCTTTTTCCAGCGGTCAATGGGTGAGAAGCGAGGTACATCCCGGGCATCTTGTCAAAAATGTCACCATTAAATGAAAATCCAGATTTACATCTAAATATGGAAATCAGGAAGTCCCAATGAGAAACATTTAAGCACTGGCCTTTGGTGAAGAAAATGTGCAACTATATAATAATCAGAAATTGTGCAAAACATGTAAATGACAAAATAGAAAAAAAAAACAAACAAACAAACATTGCTCATTAACCCTCCTTCTGTGATAAGTGCTAATTGTTACAGCACTGCAGGCAGATTTAGACACACATCATGGGTCTGAATGTGACCCTGCTGTCCTGCGCTGGCTGCTCCCTTGCCGTCTTTGTAAGCCTCCAAAACATTACTTGACCTGAAGTACGACATGATACAGTCCACAGCTGCGAAGTTACAATCTCAAAAATCAAAAATTAGTTTCCAAATCTGTATCTCTGTTTGTCATGTCAGCAAATCCTCTTGCAGATCCATTTCACCCGATGCCATATGTATGTGCTGACACTGGAAAATTACCCTTCTCTGACAATCTGGATTTCTGTTGCACATCCAAATGAGTTAGACCTGAACTGGGAAAAATATGCCTTTCTGATTCTACCAAGGTTGGCACAACTACCAAAACTGCTGGTAACATGGTATGGCCAGGCTCAAGTAGCAATTTGGTCATGGCTGCAGCTACTCATGAAGCTGGTAAATGGACTGCATCTTCCCCAGCAGTCTGATAGACTGGAATCCATGAAAAGTCTGCCTTCAGCTTCAGTCAAGCTTACCGTGTTCCTAGCAATTTGTTAACGCATTCATAACCATGGAAAGTGGGTACAACAAACACAGAAGACTGTACTAAATCTATGAAATGTGTTTGCAACATTCAGCTGCAGAACATATTCTGCACTTCATTTCAGATTTTGTATTTTTCTTCCCCATATTTTGTGGTGACCTGGACCTTTAGAGGATTTTGTGTTTCATTTTCTTTTTTGTGACTCTTACCTTCAGGCTTTGAGGTGATGACGGTTCAGGCCACGGATGCTGATGAGGAAAATTCTGACAACTCCGATGTCTTCTATCGCATTATAAGACAAGAACCTGAAGAACCAAATCCTTCCATGTTTGCAATTAATAAGGATACTGGGCTTATTACAGTCAATGCTACGGGCCTGGACAGAGAGGTGAGGTCTAACAAAACAACACAACCACTTTTGTAATGTCATACAATTCTGGTAAGCTACCACTTTCCTTTATAAAAACATGAGTGGTTCACCATGCAGCAAGTTCAACAAAGTTGGCCCTCTGTTGTGCAGGCTGCCTTAAGGAATCCAAAATGCCAGTGATAATGTACAACAGGGAGATGTACAATATGATGTAGATCTGCTATTGTCTTTATTCCTGCTGCTTATAAAACTAAGAATTAGTAAAAATTAATGATCGATAGATGAATGAATTAATATCAATCAATTAGATCCATAATATGTTTCTGATGATGTAAAAGGCGCCTCAAGTATTCATACACACGTTTTCAGATTTTGTCACATCACAACCTCAAACTTGTGTTTTTAATTTGGGTTTTGTGGGACAGTACTAACACAACATAGCGCATAATTGTAAAGTGGAAGTCATATGTCAGATGGTTTTCAAATGTTTTCATAAAAACTCTGACAACTGTGTCACATATTCAGCTGAGTCAATATTTAGTAGACTGTATCACACCAGGTTGGAATTTGATGGCACAGGCTCAAGCCTTTTATAACATGCAACAGGTTTTCTTACAGGATTCTCCTGTGTTTAGCTCCATCTATCTGACCTCCTGGTCACCACTCTTCCCACTAAGTGACTTCTTCTATTGATTAATTGCACTTCCTTTTGCATTACAACCCTTAGAACCGTAAGTTTTTTTTTTTTACATTCTGATGCAGTTTAGAAAGAAGCTATTTGTAAGCTGGTTGTTAGAATTGGACAATCCTGCATTGCTGTGCAGTCTGTTAGCTTTTTGTGCCAATGGAGATTCTAAATAAGTAGTTGCATCTTTCATCACAGAAACACCCGCAGTACACACTCACAGTGGTAGCTGCTGACATGAGAGGCGAGGGGCTGATTGGAAGAGCCAAAGTCATCCTAACTATAACTGATAGTTCTTCTCCTGTGAGTACGACACAGCAAGCACTGGAGAACAGACATAGAACACTGTGGCTATCACTGAAGGCTTTGTGCTCCACAGAGTGGCTGGGTTATTCCTGACATTACAGTTCCTGAGAACGGAATTGGACCCTTTCCTTTACAGCTAGCCCAGGTAACCTCTCTATACCTCCTCTATACCTGTACATTTATTTAATCAAAAAATCTAAAATATTAAAAAAAAAAACATGCAAAGGCATGTGTCCATCCTATTGTGACAGGGTGAAAGTGTCCTGCAATAAAGAGCAGAGATTAACACACATTTCTCTGCCTTAGAGATTTTAAACAAATCTTCTGTAATATATTTATAATTATAGCCTCCTAACTAGCATTGTTGTTAGTTTATCTGGGTCCCTGTATGATTTGCACCAGATCCGCTTTAATGAGGAGGAAACAAAGAAGATCCTTTACAGCATCAGTGGACCAGGAGCAGATCAGCCTACTGTTGGTCTTTTTACCATGGACCAAAACACTGGTGCTCTGTATGTAACACAGGGACTGGACAGAGAGAACCAGGACAAGTACACAGTAAGATATTCCGTACCTTTATACTGCTGTCATGTAACATTTTTCAACTCCCTGCTGTCTACCAGTAGGTCAGTGTATGTTTGATGGTCAATGTTCAGCCCTGTCAATTCTTCAATAAAACAACTGAGGAGGAACAATTCTAATTATTTATTTATATATATATATATATATATATATAGTCTCAAATCAAATGTTATTTGGATAGCACATTTCAGCAGCAAGGCATTTCAAAACAATGATGCAGACTGATTTTACCCTACATGTTTTTATATATACATATATTGTTTTTATATATAAAATCACTGACTTGACTTTGACCGCCCCATGTGATCTTAAAGATTTAGTGTCATTTAAAGTCACAGTGTGCTTAACAATCGGCTGTTTCTAAACCGGCCACTGTGATCGCAAATATAGATCTGTTGCATCACAAGTTTATGTGAGTGAAATGAAAATCCCTAATATGAGGTGATTAAAAATGGCATCTCCAGTGTTTTCATGCCTTTACTTCTTTTTTTCCAATCTCTGCAATACACGTGACGGTAACACTTTATTTGAAGGGGGTTGAATAAGACTGACATGACACTTACATAAACATGACATAACACGTCATGAACATGAATAAGTCTTCATGAATATTTATGACTGTTGTCATAAAGCGTCATTCGGTAAATTATGACACTTTTAATACAAAGTTGACATTAATCAAAATGTCTGTTATGACAACTTGACATTAACCAAGAAATCATTACTGTTTAAACTTTACCTTTAATAACATAAAGTTACCTAATTTTTAAAGTGCAATCAGTAATACTTTTATAACAAATGTATATCAGTAATGATTTCTTGGTTAATGTCAAGTTGTCATAACAACGAGATTTTGAATAATGTCAACTTTGTATTAAAAGTGTCATTATTTACCGAATGACACTTTATAACAACAGTCATAAATATTCATGAAGGCTTATTCATGTTCATGACAGGTGTTATGTCATGTTTATGACAGTGTCATGTCAGTCTTATTCAACCCCCTTCAAATAAAGTGTTACCCACCTGACTGTATGAAAAATGCTCTATAAATAAAGTTTGATTGGTTGGTAGGGTTGTGCAGCCATGAAGTATTTCTTATTGTGTTTACCTTGATGTTGAAAATGAGATGCTACATTCTAATCGGTGTTTGTGCAGTTGCAGGTACATGCTGTGGCAGAGGATGGAGGGACGACAGTAGGACAGACACAGGCTGTGGTCAAAGTTACCGACCAGAACGACAACATACCTGTTTTTAATAAAGTCACCTATGAGGGAGAAGTGCCTGAAGCCTCACCCACAGGTATACTGTTTTTAAACTTTTGGGTGTCAAATTTTTGGACTTTCTGAAAACCTTGCATGGCATGTTTTGCGGGTCTTCTGCTGTAATGGTTGTTGGGCCAGTAGTCACTCTGCTTGTGGTGCAGTGGGTGGGGTCGGTGTGGTGCCTCATCTAAGCACCACACCTAGATGAGGCACAAAAATCTTTGTGTATTTAAGGACACAAAGGTTTTTCCTCCCTCATGATGTTACAGCACAACGATAATAAAATAACTCTGATTCTATAAGGCAGTGCTCCAGCAGGGATCCACAGAGAACATTCCTGTTTTCTTGGTTTTGTGATTTGAATGTGGTGGATCTGAATTGTTCTTTGCGGGTTTATTGGACTTTAGATACCAGGCCCTGAATGCTTCTGGCTGTCAATTAGTGCAGTGTTTTTGTGTCACGCTAGAAGGTATTCAAGGCGCCATGCTGAGTAGCATTGATAGTCTTGGGCCTCTGGGCAGTCATGTTGCAGCTTTTTAGTCTGTTTGCAAAGTGAAATGTCTTCTGCCGTTATCTGTTGAGATAGCAACGTCATAGCCAGTGACTGAATTAATTTTTATTTAAAATGGGAAAATGTATAACATGCATTAATCACTAAAGGAGAGATGTACTGCACCAGGTTATAGCTACCAATGCTAATATTGGGAATAATAATTTTACAAGTAAATTCAAGCATGTCTGCTTCCACAGTGCATCATGACATCTTTGTCATGATTCTTACAAAAAAGAAGAAAATATTATCTGATTGACTTATGGACACTATGAACACATATATTTCTGATTTGCTAACTTTGAGCATGCAATACAATGCCTCCTCTTCATTTTCTTTCCACAGGTTTTGAGGTTATTAAAGTGGAGGCCACAGATGCTGATGAGCCAAATACTGACAACTCAGAGATTCGCTACAGCATTATAAGCCAGGAACCAGCGGAACCCTCCATGTTTACCATCGACCCAGTTTCTGGAGCCATCACTCTTAGTACTGGCGGACTGAATAGAGAGGTACTTCTTAAAATCCTTGCTTCCCAGCTGAAATGATCAGCCTATGATCAGTGTTACAGCTGCGCTGATGGCCTCACTCCTGTCTCACCCAACAGAAACACCCTCAGTACACTCTGCAGGTCAAAGCAGAAGACTCTGCTGGCAAAGGCAGCACTACTTTATTTGCACAAGTTAAAGTAATTCTGACCGTGACAGCAAACTCTGTGAGTACAACTGTGAGTTATTTACTGTATGACTGACTTTTTAAATTCTCGTTGCATCACTGCTTCTCAATTCCAGTCCTCTGGCCCTCTACACTGCATGTTTTAGATACGTTTCTATTCCAGAACAGCTGATTCAAATGATTGCATGACCTCTTGTGCAGACATCAAGTACTGCAGATGGCTGCTAATCACACACAGATTCAAGCCAGGTGTGTGGCAGAAGGGAAATACCTAAAACATGCAATGCAGGGGGCGTGAGGACCAGAACTGAGAGACACTGTGATACATGTAGAGAAGGTCAGGATTTTCTATATTGATACAAAATGTTTCACCAGTTGTGAAACATTAACTGCATGGGTGATTATCATTCAACTCCAACTGATGCAATGAGTAGCTTCTCGTTTCTTAAACAGCCATGTCTAAAGACACATCCTGTGGTCATGAAAATACGTTAGTCTGTTTAAGATGAGTCAGATCATTGGCATCAAGCAGAGAAAAACATATGAGATTCAGGAACTACTAAAATTGGGTTGAGAACTGTCCAACGTATTAAAAAGTAGAGGGAAACAGGAACCATTGTTTTTGAGGAACAAAAGTGGTCAGAATAAAACCCTGAATGATCATGATTGGAGATGGCTGTTCGGTGTAATCAAGCTATAGAAAACAGAAGACTCAGAACTATGTAATTGTGAAACTTAAAGCATTTTCACATTCAGAATGTGAAGGGAACTCGATAAAGGGATAGAAACTGAACAGCTGTATATCCACAAGAAAACCACTAATCAGAAAGTTTGCAAAGGAGCATAAGTATTGAACTCTGGAGCAACGGAAGAAGGTTGTGTGGTCTGAGTGTGGATTTTAACCTTTTCCAGCGTGACGGTCCTTGCTGTGCATGGCTCCTCCAATTGGTCAGGTTCAAGTTCAGCAACATTGAGTTTAGCTTACTACCCGAATCTACTGAATGATCAGGTTGTTCCATGAATTACTTCTCTCATGAAGCTTATAGTAGTACTCAAATGTAGCAGGCAGGAGTTGTGAGGTTGAGATGCAAATTTAAGACAGGAGCCATGAGGTGGCTGAGGAGAAGCACAGGGTAAGGACAAGATGAGCCGGCGAGAAGCGACCGAGAGTGAGCAACTTAAATACTGGGGAGGTTGAAGGTAGAACCAAAGACATGGGCTGATGAACTAGCTGATTGCAGGTGTGAGTGGAGGGAAAAGGAGGCAGACTGAGAAGGGAGAGAGAGCATGTGACACAGGGGGTGAGGGAGAGCAGGCAGGGAAACAGGAAATTAATCTAACACTACAGGATAACTTGACTAAAGAGACATAATAAAATGAGTGAAAAGAAAAACTACAAGGAATAAACATAACTAGAAACACTAAGAACTGTAATAAAGGGAAACAGGAACAAGACGGATCTAACCAAAATGAGAAAGTAACACAAAATGATGTCAAACTACCAAAGCAATGCAACAACCCAGGATTCTAAGAATATCTTCCTTGATGACGTGGGAATGTTCCAGGATGCCAGGATTCATCAGCTGGGACTGTGAAATTGAAGCTCAGATAGCATGAAACATATGTTCACAAATGCATCAGCCAATCCTAAAAAATTAAAAATGTCTCTGACTCTTTTTAATCTACAGGCTGGTGAAGCAAAGAGGAGGAGGAAGAGATTTTCCACAGCTCCATTATCTGTCATGGAGAACTGAAAAGGACCCTAGTGATTAAAGCTTACTCGGGTAAAAGGAAGTCTGAGAGTTTGATGCTGAAATGCAGTGTTGGGTTAAGGAAGTCCTTTCTCCTAAAAAGTGCAGAATTTCTGGAACAATATTCTTTGGACCAGTGAGACCAAATAGAGATGAGGGGAAACGCTCCTAACACTAACCCATAAACACCTCCAGCTGAAAGTCAGGCATGGTGATGGAGGGACGATGACATGGCTTTGTTTTGCAGCATCTTGTATTGAGTTGACTGCTTCAACAGAAATCTTTCAGAGTCAAGATCTATTTGATATCCTCACAACAGAGTTTGATATTGTACTTGTACCACAAATTATGATTAAAATATAAAATCATAGCTATACAACACTTAGATACTTCAAAAACATAGTTAGAAAAGGGGATCTTCATGTGAACATTTCAATCTGCACACTTTTGAAGTAAAAGGATAACATATCAAACCTTAATGAAATATAATTCTGACAAAAAATAATGGCTGAAGTCTGAGCTTGTTTTATATCTAGAGCTTTAAGTTCTCCACAATTAAAAAGGCATTATGTAATCACATGACTTGGAATAAATGAACTGTTGTTGCCCACACCAAATATGTGTTGAGTCAAAACAACCAACAGAAAAGGGTCAAAAATGGAGAAATACAGGGATTTCCATCAATATGTTGGACTTGCATTGACTGTACCCATTGGTTGTGTTGACTTTGTTCTGGATCCATCTCTGTACTGGTAATCCTCAGCTACAACATCCTCACTGACCCTGTGAAATGGTTGACCATTGCAGAGGATGAAGGGATGAACATGTTGAATAGTTCCATGCAAAAAAAGAGTCCCTGTTTGTCAGGGGCAATAAATATACAGCTGTCACTGATGATTACATTACATCGCATTATGATGATCGGAGGACGTGTGAGATATAAGGTGTGCGCTCTGTTCACTTCCTTGCGGTTCACCTGTTTAAATTTGTCTCTTTTGTCTCTAGACGAAGCTCCAGCTGCCAGATGGCTTTGTGCTCAGTCACTTCAGAGATTCTGAATAGAACTGAGGTCTTCCTACATGATGAGCTCTTCTGCTCCGGAGGAAATCTGACGTCAACATTTCTCTGTGTGAAAAGTGTGCTTAAAAAGAATCTTAGCTTCTCTCCTTTTATTCTTAGTTGGACTCTCTTTCAGGTAACTTTGCAGGTTTTCTTTTCCCTGAAGGTGAAACAAGAATGTGATATTTCTGCAGCTGTTAGTATTGGGTAAAGGTTAAAGTTGCTTCTAATTATTTGTTCCTCTACATTGTCTATATGGAATGACTACAATACCAGGAACTAGATGGTGACGTACCTGTATGATTTATAGGGCCTTCCATTAATTTGTCATGAAATAATACAGTGTGATATGTAATCTGATCCATTTGAATGTTCTTTAAGAACTTTTAAAGGAGCATTCAGTAAATGCAAATTTAGAAAGCGTAATGTTGCCTTGTTATAAGACATCCAATGTTTGCCCATCTTTAAGATTTTTCAAATGTGTATATATCATTTGGCTTTGCAAGTTTTTTTTTTATTATCTTATGCTTCATACTTTTGTGAAACCTACTTTGGAAATTAACTGTCTGTGTGCTATTTCTCTGTTTCATTGTTTACTGGGGACATTTCAGGACTCAAATTTGGTTAAGCGAAGTCTTACATACTGTACCTTTCTCTAAATGCAAATAAAATTTTGTTTTGTTTTGTTTCAACTTACTTCTGAACAAGTGTCAAATGTCACAATACTTTTAAAAGATTTACCAAATTAAGCAATGAATTTTGAGTTATTGTTGCCAATGGGCTAAAATACCTACAGTGCTGGGCATATTACTTAGAAAGGCAGGTAAAGGTGTGGTAAAAACCTTAAAATGGTTTCATCTTTTGTTGTAGCAGCACAATGGAAAATTCAAATAAATCCTATGTTCACCTGGGGGAAAAATTAAACTAAGATAAAATAGTTTTTGACAAAGTTACAATTTTTTTTAACAATCTCTTTAAAAATCTGAATTGCAATCAATTTTTATGCAGCATCAATTAAAACCAAATATCATATCCAGGCACTTTATAAGATAAACAAACACAATAGAAGAAAAAAAATTAATAGTCCAATCATAAAATGAGGTCAAATTTAATTACAAATATTGCAATTCTTATAAAATACTGTAGCTACTTATGCTAGTTGGTGTCAAAGTCAATGACTCTGCAGCAAACCCTTGTCAATGAGCAGGTGGAAAAAGTGGATGTGGAATGTTATACTTTACGCTTTCGTAAGTCGATCGGAATGTCTCAGAACTTCTAGTCAGTAATTAATGACTTTCCGTTTCCCTGGGTTATAAATATGACAGAGAGGCAAATTTCATTTAAGCCACCAGGCTGGACATGCAGTGAGAGGTGAGCATTGCTGAAGAACTGCAGCACAACACATCAGCTTTGTGTCAGCAAGTCTCCACAACATCCAGCAGATTCTAGACATGTCATAAAAGCCTATTTCATCCTACCAACACAAACATAAACATGTCTAGTTTTCTGAACTATATAAGAACTTTACCTGAACCTTTGGGCATCTATTGACTGAAAATTAATTGATTCATGCAGCGCTTCATAAAAACCAACTAAGGTGACCAAATCACTTTACAGTAAAAATAACAAGGGAACAATGGAATTAGAAATAAGGAAAGTGGCACTATTCTGCATGGTATTTAAGGCCTTAAACTTGGACTTAAAGATGCCCTGGGTCAAAGGTGGAGGGAGGGCCTAAAACGGGTCAGAAAAGTCCAGTCCTCAAGGGCAACCATCCTGCAACTATTAGATGCATCTCTGCTCAAACACATCTGGATCAAATCAACTGCTCGTTACTACAGAGCTGAATGAATGCCAGTGAGGGAATTCAGACATTTTGGAGCAGATCTGCATCTAAAAGTTGCAGGATGGTACCCTCTGAGGTCTGGACTTGGGGACCCCTGGTCTAAAGGGTGTTCATAAGGGTGCTGCTGTAGTAAAGACCCGGTCACCCCAATAGTTTAGCTTCATCTTAATAAAACTTGATTTGATGACCTCAGAGATTCCCATGTACAGAAATACTTAATAGTTTAGATAAATAAGGTGGGGGCAAGGCCATTAAGAACTTTTAAAAAACAATAAATAAGCTGGTTTTTACTGGTTTTGTTGTTGCAAATGTCCAGTCACAAGGTGACACAAAGTTACCCAGTAAGTCAGGTGACTCAGGCTCTGTTGTTTTCCCAAAAATGTGTCTCTGCCAGTCCTGACCTGCCTGTGGGTTTATCCTGGTTCTGCTTTGTTGCTTTGAGTTAAATCCAAAGCTAAGTCTGCTGAAGCAAAGCTGCAGTAAGACTCAAAGTATCTACAGGACCAACTCTTAAAATTACTTTTAAGAGTAATTTTAAGAGTTACTCTTAAATTTCATTTAAGAGTAACTCTCTTAAACAAAAACCAACAACACACACTGACTAAGATTCTGGAGTAAATCACATGATATCTTTATGGTTAGTTTTTGCTGAAAGCAGATGAATTTTTGTCATACTAAGCATGATCTGTCATGATGACTATGAAAGTCTATTTTTCTTTCACCACAGAGATCTCCCATGTACAGAAAGATTTAATAGTTTAAATAATTAAGGTGGGGCAGGACCATTAAGAACTTTTAAAAAACCCATAAAACTTTCTAAAATGAACAGGAAGCAGGCATGCTAACACCTACAGGTGTTGGTCAAAAGATGGGTGATGAGTGTTCTGGACAAGTTGAGGTCGTTTTATTGAACATATAGAGTCCACAGTAATTAATTCTAGAGATAAACGCATGAATGACCTTCTCCAAGTCGATGCAAGTTAGAAAAGGTTTAATTTTGGTCAGTAGCTGCAGATGGAGCAGCAGGATTTAACCACAGAATTGATTTGTTTATTGAATTTAAATTCCTGACCAGAAGTTACCCTGAGTTTTCAAACTATTTTATTTTAGCTTAAAAGGCAAAGAACTGAAGTCTGTGGTTGCAATGAAACCAAATGAAATACATTCAGTGTTCTGGTGATTTGAAAGCAAAAAGTTTTTACTTCGTCACAGTTTGATGGAGTTATGCAGTCTAAGAAGAGAAAACCACATTAGGCACACCTGGGTTAACAAAGAAATAAGTTCATCTGCATAAAAGTGGAAAGACAATTTGTGAAGGGTTATAACTTCACTAGCTCAGTTTTAATTAGATTCATCTAAAATTGAGATTTGGTCTACCAAACCCTCTAGGTGGCGTTGGCAGAAAAGGAAACAAATGAGGGAAAACACATTCTTCACCATAGAAGCTGACATTTTATCTGGGCTTGTCCAGCAGGTGGAGATGAAGCCTGCTGGGATTTTTTTACAGAGCTAAAGTCTGTTTTCAACACACCTTCAACAGACTTTTTGTTGAAGCTGGTTTTACTGGTTTTGTTGTTGCAAATGTCCAGTCACACAAGGTGACACAAAGTTACCCAGTAAGTCAGGTGACTCAGGCTCTGTTGTTTTCCCAAAAATGTGTCTCTGCGAGTCCCGACCTGCCTGTGGGTTTATCCTGGTTCTGCTTTATTGCTTTGACTTAAATCCAAAACTAAGTCTGCTGAAGCAAAGCTGCAGTAAGACTCAAAGAATCTACAGGACCAACTCTTAAAATGACTTTTGAACAAAAACCAACGACACACACTGTTTGACTAAGATTCTGGAGTAAAGCATATGATATCTTTATGGTTAGTTTTTGCTGAAAGCAGATGAATTTTCCTTATATTATGCACACTCTGTCATGATGACTAAGATGGACCGTGTTTATTTAAGTTCAAATACCAAGACATTCAGTCATTAAGTCCTGAAGAGAACAGAGAAATTTAATCTCACAAAGCACTTCAGTCCAAATGTTGGACATCTTAACAAAGTTTTCCATAAGGCCACACCATAAAAGTTTTCATATATTGTTGTTGTGTATCATTATATTTTGATCTTTTTATGTCTATATGGGTCATGAGTCTGATGAATAAATCAATCATAAATCATAAAATGCTAAAAAAAAATTTTTTGAAAAACATCCGAGAACTCTGTTTCAGATTCTACAGGCCTGGGCAGGTTAATGTCCTGATTAGAAAAACATCAAACAAGTACAAATTGCTTGCTACTGTTGCCTTTTCCACTGAGGACGTGTGAGTTTAGGACGCTTACAAGCAGATGAGATGCCTGTCCGTACTGCACAGCACTGAGGATTAGGGATTGTTGCAGGTTAAAGATAAAAGAGTTATGGTTGACAGAAACAGAACAATGATTCCAAGCACATCAAACCTGAAATGGACATCCACATAATCCACACCGATTAAAGAGATTGATGGGGACGAGGATTTCTGAAAGTTTCTAAAGCTGGTTTGAGTCTGGAGTTTTTCACTCATTACTTCCTTGGCTGCATGTTGAATTTGATGCTGCCTCCATCTGAGACCAGTAATTCACATATAATCCTTTCTTTCATTTTTGTCACTCTGATCAGGCAGCTCCAAAACACTGCTATGACTCCCAGGCAGAGGAAATATGTTGGTAAAAGAATAAATTGCTTTCTTCTTCAATCTAATAGGTGTATGAATAATTTTGAACCAAACAGTATTTCTTTCGGCCTATTTTGTGTAAAGATCTGGATATTAAAACAAAAGGGTCTCTGATGCTAAAAGGGTTCCAGGTGGATTCAATGTTCTTCAGACTATTTGTAACTCTTTATTTTCTCATTTTTTCCTGTTTGTTTTCTTTATGTTAGACTCAGAAGTGCCTCAAAAAAACAAACTGAGAGAAACTGAGAGCACATCCGGCAGCGATAACAATCAAACCGATGGGTATTACTGACACGCCTTACCTGACGTGGTGTTCCTGGAACTGAGGTCAACCTCAGACGTGTCTGTATGTGTCTGCTTGCAGGTTGTCGGCAATGTTCTGTGTTCATAACAAAGAGCTGCAGGATTAGAGCCGCTGTTTTGGACTCTGGTGTTTCCAGAGCTGAAAATAACCTTCCCAATGACAAGCACTGAGAAATAATAATAAAAAAAACAAATCTGAATATTTACACCAGCTTATTTTTACAACGACGTGTTATGGCCATTGTAAGTCTAAAAAAAAGAGGAGTAAATTTCTTACCAAAAAAAAAACTCAGAATTTTTCAACTTTTCAGTCAGAGATTTCCAAGATTTTCTTGCAAATTTCTTAGATCAATCTCAATATTTCTGCAGAAAATTTACGTCACTTTATATTTTAAATAATGAGGAACTGAACTGTAAAGAACAGAATAGGAGTTTAGTTAAGTTGAGGGTAGATGTTGGTGGTTTGGAGCAGGCCGGCCTGCGGCCTGCCACACCGTCTGCCTCACCGTCTGCCTCACCGTCTGCCTCCTGCAGCCTGAGTGACGCTCACTGTTTTATGGCCAAACTTTCATCCGCTTCTGTATATGTTAACTTGTATCTGAAGTGCAGCGGAGCTGAACTGATGCAGGCTGAGAAGAAATTCCCTGATGTCTTTTCTTGGTCGTCTCCAAGCAGGGGAACTGAACTGAAACTAAAGTGGAATGTTTGCTTTACCTGCCCTACTCCCCTCACTGCTTTAACAGTGGATTTGATCCTCATGTTTACCAAGGTCGATGACTGTAATTGTAAAGAGCTGCCCCACCCAGAGCTGTGGACACATGACAATAGACGGCATGCAGACTTAAAGATGCAGGGTGTGGCCTGGAGATTTGGTTCAGATACACACACAGCTCCTGTCCTCAGGCAGACTCATCCCACCACAGATTAGAGGGGATGTGGAATGTTGTCGTTTGTCCGGTCAGCCCAGTGTTTTACAGCTCGTTCTGTCACAAAAACCAGTACTGGCATTAATATTTAAAGGATTTTTACTACTTAAATGCTGAAAATCTTTGGAGAATAATGAATGCTTCTTTGTGCATTCGGCAGCTTTAGAGCAAATAAAGATTTGGATTGGATAAGAGAATCCTGAAATTGTTCCTGGCAACTTTAGGATGAAATGGTTCCAGTTTGGTTGTTTATGGGTTATATGAACTACCATACTGACTACAGGTAACAAGTAAAACAAACAAAGACAACTTAACTTCAAGCAAAAAGCTATGAATATAGCTAAGAACATATCCTACTGATAAAAACTATTTTTCCTGTTATGAGGGTAGACTAAACAGCTGACTTCATAGTACTCGATTCAAAGGACATAATTTGAGGAGGATGTAGAATAAATGTTATTTCTGCTCATTTGTACTCATATAGACTTTTTAAGGGACATTTTGTCGGTTTTGTTTTGCTGATGTCTGTGAACACATCCATATGTTCCATGAGCTTCTTGACTTGTTACTGAAACAAAACTTGATTTCAGTTTTACATGAAACATGACATGTTCCAGTTCCAAGTCAAAGCAATCAGTAAGAAAATCTCCCAGATTTAGAAATTGGACTGGAAATTCTCAAAGCTTACTCACCAGTCCTGTTCTAAAATGTCAAATGTCTGCTGCATATTGCCACAATATTTGCTTATCTGTCAGTCAGTACGGAATTATCACCCATCTTTCTATGGCATTCACATCTTTATATGATTAATATTCCAACATTTCATGCTGTGGTTCTCCTTCTGAATAGCATGAATATGTTCTCCAGCTGAGCCAGACTTCCATGAATTTCAAGGACACGTCGGAAAATTCCACTGATTAGCATGGTAGTGCCTTAGAGATAATATCTTATGTTCTGCACACATTCACCACTGCTACATTTGCATAGTCATGTCAGAGAGCTGACACTAACGCGACCTGATCTCATCCTACATAATGCAGGTTAGCATTGATAAACAAAGGTTTGCATGAGAGGCTCAGCTGTATGTGTATCAGTCAGCTTCTCTATATCATAGCCTTCAGTTATCATTCCACTTTGTTGTCATCTCCATCGTTTGCAGTCTTGAAATCAATAGAGCCATGATTCACACTAAAGTGTGTTCTTTATCAGTCAATTCATCTCAGTCCTGTGAGTTTATGTGTCTCTTGTATGACAAGATAATCTAGAGCTGTGAGTTCTTGCAACTTATTTCAAGTCTGTGGTGTCCTATCTGTCTAACAGCCCCCACCACCACACACACACACACACACACACACACACACACACACACACGCACACGCATGCACACACACACACATACACACACATATGTTTGCATGGCTATCTTTGTGGGGACTTTCCACTGACTTTCATTCATTTCTACAGCCTAAACCTTACCCTTATCCTAACCAGGCTTTGGTCCCCACAAGGACTAGTGGGTCCCCACAGCGTAGTATGTGTCAGGAAAATGGTCCCCACAAGGTAATTGCAAACAAACGCGCACACACACAAGCACACACACATACTTTAAAGCACCTCATAAAGAGGAAGAGGTAAAACATTATGTGGTTAAATACGTTAAACTAAAGTAGCTCAGCTTCTGCTTATAGCTCTGGTTTTCACATCTGCTTCAAATTTTAAAATAGATTTTTGAACCAAACAGTTTTATTTTGTCAGCGTTTGTTTGATGCTTTCCTTTATTTGTCTGTCAAATCTGTTTTCAAGCAAAGTGATGGGAAGTAATTTTCATTCATTTGCATTAAAATGTTCAGTCGAATGTTTATTTCATTTTCATTTGCAGAGGCCAGACTTCATTTTAATGTTCTATTCTTTAATGTGATTTTATTACACTGCCAATAAAACATTCTACAGAGATACTTTTTAGATCTATTGCAAAATGAAAGAATGCAGTAATTTATAGAAAACTAGATTTCCTCATCATTTTATATATATATATATATATATATATATATATATATATATATATATATATATATATATATATATATATATATATATATACCCATATTTTCTTTTTTTTGTCAAACTCTTTTCTTTTAAACAGAAATCATAAAACCCCTTTAGTGCCTTGGCATTGATTACTGATTATTCTAAATGCTGTCAGAGGGACAAAAATAAACAGCTGCTGCTTAACTGCAGAAGTTTTTCTCTCTGCACAGAATCCAGTCAGCCTTCCATCTGCAGCAGGCTATGATAAGACCAGACACCCATGTCATGCAATAAACAGTTTCTGAACTGACGGCAGCCATATTTGCCGATGTTTATTATTAAACCTGCTGAGACTTGTCTGAATTCTCAGTTGCTCTCTGAGTTGTGGTCCTAAGAAAAGCCACTTCTGTGTCTACAGTAAGTAGATAAATCTCTTCACTTTTATGCTAATGTTCAGCTTCTGGTTATTAAAACTTGGGCTGGTGAGCATCTCTCACTGTGGACTTATTTTAATTTCAGAGTGCAAGCGGACATAAAAACTTTAAAACTCACATATGTTATGTTTTCAATTCATTCAGTATAAGTATGAAGCACAAACTCACTCATCATCTCAAGGTACTTTTATACGACAGTTAAGCCACATTCTCTATATTCATATGTGTGCAAGCATGTGGCGACAATGAACAGTTGATCACATCGAATCAGAACATTTTGTTAGTAGATCCTGCTTGAACAAACAACAGACACTCAATTTATAAAGATATTCCTGTGATATAATGAAAGTATAGTTCAAGCTCTTGGTCATAGAATAGAATAGAATAGAATAGAATAGAATATACTTTATTGAGCTCCAGAGGGAAAATGTTTATTTGTTGACAAGCTACTCCAACCAAACTGTTAAATATTAGTAAGTACAAATATAACAATAAGTGAGACAGCATTTCTAAAAATTCCAAGATGACCTGCACCTTGGTCAGGGTCCTTCTCTCTGACACCACTGTTTAGAGTCCAGCGTCACTCCAGGTCAGTTTGTTCAGTCTGTTGGTGTCCTCCACCTTCAGCCTGCTGCCACAGCGCACCACAGCATACAGGTTACCGCTGGCAACCACAGACTCATAAAACATCCTGAGCAAGGTCCAGCAGATGTTGAAGGACATGAGCAAATAGAGGTGACTCTGGTCCTTCCTGTAGAGAGCTCTGGTGTTCTTAAATACGTTAAACTAACGAGACCCAGATATGGTCCATACAGTATGGACAGTATGGATGGAAACAGGAATCACTGGTCCTGGTTCCTCCTCAGATCCACTTCCAGTTCTTTGGTCTTTGTCACATTGAGCTGCAGGTGGTTCAGCCCACACCATGTGACAAAGTTGTCTGCAGCAGCCTCATCACCCTCACTGATACACAATGATACAAAATGAAAATGGCCATTGCTACATTTGGATGAAAAAGGGAAAAGTTGCGAAACCTCCGAGCAGCATCCCAACCAGGAAGCAGGGAGAGAGCGTCATGCTGTGTGGGTGTTTGGCTGTGGGAGGAACTGGAATACTTCACAAAATAGATGAAGTGAGATGACGTGATATAAATAATGGCGCAGTGTCCCATGACCTCAAACAGAAATATAAGGATTGGGCTTCACTGCTCTAAAAAAGTGACAAATTCACATTAACACTGATGTGGAGCTTTTACAAAGTCTATGTGATTAACAGCTTAACATTTATTAACACCAATTTGTTTATTTTTAAATATTAACTCTGATAAATAATGTGTAAGGAATTAATTTAATTCCTTTTAATGTCAAGAAATGTATAAAAATGAACATCCTGTCAAAACGTGCTCATGTTTTGCTCTGGTTAGTTCTGGTCCAGAGAAGAACATTCACACTTTACTCACATCCCAGAAATGTTTGGTTAAAATGTAATGATGAGGTAAAACATCAACCCAGGTCTAACCCTTTTTTGCCGTTTCTCACCCACATAACCTTATTGAATTTATCACTTGTTCTGCAATACAGTTACTTTCTATTTCAGAGGTGTTGTTTTTAACATGAAAGCTTGGTTTATTTCCATATTTTTAAGTTTTTCCACCCTCTGCTCAGCCTCAGGAACTTTAATCTGACTGACTGGGCTGGACCTGCCTGTTAACTTGAAGCTTATCTCTTAATGTTATTGATCCCAGCAATAGACTGCCACTGTCTGTTTATGCTTTTACAAAATGGGGGCTGGTAATTCTACTTCCTCTTTCTTTGCTGCAAGCTGATCCATTGACTGTTGACTATCATCTGAACGATCCGTTTAAAGGAAGACATGAGTCAGTCATAAGATTTCATCTAACTTGTTTCTGAAGTCTGAAATCACTTCACACTGGGTTTCATGTTACACAACTTGAACTGTAAAACTTTTCCAACATAAAACTATTTTAAATAAAATGGTTCTGGTTGGTAAACCTGAGTTAGTTTACAGCTGATGACTTTGATTCCGGACCCAGAGATTTTTCATTTTAGTTAATTTTTTTCTGACTCATCATTAAAACATGTTGCTTGTTTTCTGCTAAACGCTCAGCAGAGACAACATGTATCTTATACTCCCTACTGAAAAATACAATGTAACATCTCTGGTAGGAACCACATACAGCACAAACCTATTTGGTTGAAATAAGAGAAGTCACTGCCCAGAAACAAAGCAGGAACTTTCGGTTCATACAGCATGACTGACAGACTCAGAATCACAAGTGCCTTCAAGGCAAAAGACACACAGGAAGTTGCATAAAGAAAGACTGTCATCGAATCATATGAAGGTCACTCATTTGTGACCTACAAGTCTTCTGGGAATTTTTTTTACCACAGTCTACACATGTTCTGATGAGGCTTTAAATCTATTCATTAATTAAAAATAACAGGAACAACTTGTTGTTGGACCTCGGCAACAATCAGCTTTTTCTCTTGTTCTGACGGCCCTTACTGTTCACAGACTCAACAGGATTTGGGATAAAGTTTGTTGTGAAAACTCATTTCAAGGAATCTCATTTGGCCAGCATGCTTCACATAGTAAGACAAAAATAAAACCAGCAATAAAACCAGCTAGTTTCAAGATCTACATAAAATAAATGTATATATTTTTTGGGGATTTATTTGTCAGAGGGAATAGAATTGGAACTGCACAAAGGATTTATACCAATTTGAAATCCTTGTCCCTGCTCAGGCTTTTCTATTCATAACACAGAGCAACAATGATTATAACACAGGATCATTATGAAAGACTTTGGTTAAATAAACACTATCATCAGCACAGGAGAAAAAGCAATATCGTGTAAAATTTATACATACTTTGCAGTAGCAAACAACTGAAACATTAAAATAAAATGTTTACAAGTTATCCTATTAATATTATAGTAATACTTATATTTGCAATATCAAATACAGATATGCACAATATTCTCAGTAATCCCAGATTTCAGTCTATTTCAATAAAAGTCCAGTCAGGTCAGCTCTAAGATGCCTGCAAAAAAGACCCAGAGACATTTTCCTTCTATATTTGCAAATTCAAGAATTCTATTTTCAGTTTCCTCCTCAACAGAACTGGATGGGGCTTCATAGGGGCGTTTGGAGCCTGTGTCTCTTTGCCCTGATGTTGCCTCTTTGTCTGGGAAATGGCTGCTCTGTGGGGGTCCATGATGTCTGTCTGCCTGGGGCCACTGTTGCCTCCAGGAGCCTCCTGGAGCCAAAGTTAACTGCTCTCTGCTGCTTCCTGGTTTCAACCCATCTCGTCTCTCAGTTGTAGCAACTTTGCATCTCCAAGTGACAAATAATTGCACACACATTCTCCACAGGTATATCGACACATCTCCTCAGCACACAAATACACATTCAGTCACCAAACTGTTTAAATAGTTAAAACGACTCAAGGTCGTACAAACAGAAATGTGGCCGGTCTTCATTTCATGGAGTAAATTAGGCAGTTATGATGTCTTGATCACTGGTTCAAGTTTACTCTGCATCCCCAGAACTAGAACCAAACATGGAATCAGCATTCAGTTTTTGTGCCACACTAATTTGGAGCAAACTTCCAGAAAACTGTAAAACATCTGAAAGACTTAGTTTCTTTAAATCAGAGGTCCAGTTCTTAAGATCTGCTGTCCTACAACGTTAAGATGCATCCCTCCTCCAACACCCTGAATCAAATGAGTGGCTGGTCACCAGGACTCTGCAGAGCTAAACGATGCTGATGAGCCATTAGATTTAGGGGTGCTGGAGAGCGGAGAACTTCTGAAAGCTGCAGGGTAGTAGAGCTTGAGGACTGGCCTTGGGCCAACCTGCTTTAAATCAAGGCTAAAATCTCATTTGTTTGGTCAACAATAACTGGAACATGGTTTGTTTTAAACTGTGATCTTTTCTGTACTTTCGTTACAGTGCCTTCACAGAGTAATGATTCTGATTGTTTGATGTTTTCATCACATAAAGCTCTTTAAACTGCCTTGTTGCTGAAAACTGCTCCATCGTCATTCTCTTTTCGGCAGAGTAGAGCTGCTCTGGAACATGTAAGCGATCAGGTTCTTCATGGCCTGAAATACTGAAACTGGACACACCTAAACCCACATTTTAACAAATCATTGCCTGAAAGACAAGTGTTATCACAAACAGACCCAAAGAATTCTACTTTTTTATGACGTTATTTGTGTTATATTCTGTATTAAGTTGATAAAGCTGTCCAGAATAATATCATTATCCATTTTTTATTCCCTTCAAACACTGGCTCTTTATTTTTTTGCAACCATTAAGTATTCCTGAAATTAAGAGCAGATTTCCTGCACAGCTGTTTGTTTTGCAATTTGACTTTATCATGTTAATTTAGATTGTATTTAATTAGATATAAGTCTGTCTGTCTGATTAGTGTGGTTATGTATGTGTATGAACTGAACATTCTCAATTTACTGAATATGAATCGGACAACAGGGTTCTTTGAGATTACTTTTCTTAATTAATTGACGAAACTTATTTGAATTAAAATCCTTATCTACTTTGTGACTAATCTATTACTATTTTCCCAAAGAATGAAACTCCCACTAATCGCCTTCATGTGATCAGATGTTATTTATGTGACTCTGGATTCCGGTAACTTCGGATTAAACAAGGAGTAAAAAAAACAAAACAGAAAGATGGTGGGAAACTATGCCAGAGGCTTTTAGGATAACAGGAACACTTTATCACATGTCGATTAGCCATATAAAGGAGTGGCCGAAACAGTTACGAGAAGCAGCTCTTATTTCTTCTTCCTCTGTACTATGTTCACCACAAGTTTAATGCAGCCAGCAGCACAAAGCAGAACGCACACATTCCAGTCGGACTTTGACTGGGCCTGTCTGGCGCAGAAAAACAACCCAGCCTGACATTGGCTCACGTCAGACATATCGCGGTTTTAACTGTCTCAACTTGCAGCTCTTCTTCAGAACGCTGTTCGTCTCTGTGCGCTCCTGCCCTCAGGTCATGTAACTATGTTTAGGTGAAACCACTGATAATGGAAACTGCTTCGCTGCCTTGAATCTTTGATGGAAACTAAAAGCTTGTGAGGAGCCTAATGATGAGCTTTTAACAGGAAGTGCTGTGTTACTGGATGATCAAAGTGCTTTTATCTTCCTGTCAGCTGGAGATGTATAGATATGTCCTTCTATGTGGACGCATGGACTTCCCCACTGAGCTTTTCCTGCAACGTCCCTTCACTCAGACATCACTAGGCACCAAGTGGGAACTTTACATGCATAGTCACTTCTCACAAAAGTGCAAACATATCACTTCTATTTTTTTAAAAGTATACATTTGCAATGTTTGGCTTTTTGGTTACGCTTTTATTTACAAGTTCTCCAGTGCTTCTCTGAATTAATTAAGAAATAAAATACACACTATAATAATAATAGGATTACTGTAACAATTACAGAGACAACAACTCTAAAGTGAAGATTTACTGAAAGTGAATCAACTGATCCCAAGACCTGAGAGATAAATGTGGCAATAGTAACAACATAAAGATCCATTTTACCATGAAAAAGCTCAATATTCAACAATGTTGAGACATAAAATAAGCATCAATCTAAAATCATCACGTCAAGACATGTCAAAAGGATTCACATATACCCTTTGGGTCTCTGTGTTGTCCTGTAAACAGACTGGCCACCTGTCCAGGGTGCATGACTACTGGAAATAAGCACCAGCTTCCTCATCACCCTGCAAGGACAAGCAGGTGTAGAAAGTAGATGAGCGATGAATCATTTCAACATGTTCACTGCTAATAATGTGACATATATGCAGTAAAATGCATCTGAAATACAGACAAATTTGTAAAAGGTATAATCTAAACAAAAACAATGAATATAACTGCAACTGTACATCATTAGCACACCCTAAGCCAATACTTTGTTAAACCAAAATCTGATTTAATTTCAGCTTTCAGTCTGTTGTACAAATCTGTCAGAATGCTCCGTCTTGATTTGGTTACATTTGCCCATTTTGCCTCTCAGACTGTGATGACTCCTCTTCTCCAGTTTCTTCTTCATGTGACCTCACGGATTTTCTGTCAGATTTAGTTGCTGACTGGTGCCGTTCCAATGGCTTCATTTTCTTCTAAAGAAACCATTTTCTTTTTGGTTTTGACATATGCTTGGACTCAAATATTCAGTCTCTCCTTCCTAGCAGACACCTGAAGGTTCTGGGCCAAAACTGATCAGTTAAGTGTTGTTAATTGTTTCCTCCGCTTCCCAAAGGTGTAGTCATTCTTTACTAAAGTAACCCCATGATGCTACCAGCCCCATGTTTCACTCTGGTGTTTTCGGGATTTTTTTGTTCTCTGGAACAGACAACACAACGTTTGGAGCTGTAGCCAGAAATACCAGTTTAGTTTCATCAGACCATAACATGTTTTTCTGCATGGTTTTCAGGGGATTTTAGTGAGGCCTGGATGTTTTATTTTTGCATGACTATTTTGTCAGCTAAAGCTATGAAAAACATGCAGAATAAATTAGTAAAGCTAAAAAAGTAACGTAGAATGATGATAAGTAAGATATTTCAGCCAACAAATATGAACAAGTTTAAAACACTTGTTTACAGGGGATGAAATCTAATAAATGAAATCTAATACATTTTAATTTTAGCCCTGTGAAGAGTGTGGTTTAAGCTAAATGAGAATGTACTATAACCAAACAGTCTCTGTCAAATAACAGGATTCTGTCTCTCTCTGCACGTTCTACGTTATCTTTTATCAGTTATGGAAAGTTTTAGCAGTGTTATGGTTAACCCATATTTTCTTCCAATTACTGAAGTTGATATTTTCTTAATTTAAGACATTCCTCTGTCTGATGACAAATTCCATGGAGAATTTGTAACATCTCTGTAAACGATGGCTTCAGCTAAAGGAAACAAGGAGCAAACAGGATAATCCTACCAGGACAGCTGAACCTTATGGTTGATCACATGAACAATAACTAATGACACTTGTGATCCCCATAAGACTGAATGCTGCGATTTTATTAAACAGTGTTGCAATACAGTATTACTTTAGGGGGTGCAAACATTGGTAAAACAAAAAAAAAGTAAAATATATTTGTAAATTTTTTTACAGATGAAAAGACATTTTTAAATACACGTTAATGAGGCACAGAATACACTCTTATAAATGCTTTTCAGAAACAAAAAAAATAAGAAGAATATTACAGCTTACAGCTTAACATTTATTAACACCAATTTGTTTATTTTTAAATATTAACTCTGATAAATAATGTGTAAGGAATTAATTTAATTCCTTTTAATGTCAAGAAATGTATAAAAATGAACATCCTGTCAAAACGTGCTCATGTTTTGCTCTGGTTAGTTCTGGTCCAGAGAAGAACATTCACACTTTACTCACATCCCAGAAATGTTTGGTTAAAATGTAATGATGAGGTAAAACATCAACCCAGGTCTAACCCTTTTTTGCCGTTTCTCACCCACATAACCTTATTGAATTTATCACTTGTTCTGCAATACAGTTACTTTCTATTTCAGAGGTGTTGTTTTTAACATGAAAGCTTGGTTTATTTCCATATTTTTAAGTTTTTCCACCCTCTGCTCAGCCTCAGGAACTTTAATCTGACTGACTGGGCTGGACCTGCCTGTTAACTTGAAGCTTATCTCTTAATGTTATTGATCCCAGCAATAGACTGCCACTGTCTGTTTATGCTTTTACAAAATGGGGGCTGGTAATTCTACTTCCTCTTTCTTTGCTGCAAGCTGATCCATTGACTGTTGACTATCATCTGAACGATCCGTTTAAAGGAAGACATGAGTCAGTCATAAGATTTCATCTAACTTGTTTCTGAAGTCTGAAATCACTTCACACTGGGTTTCATGTTACACAACTTGAACTGTAAAACTTTTCCAACATAAAACTATTTTAAATAAAATGGTTCTGGTTGGTAAACCTGAGTTAGTTTACAGCTGATGACTTTGATTCCGGACCCAGAGATTTTTCATTTTAGTTAATTTTTTTCTGACTCATCATTAAAACATGTTGCTTGTTTTCTGCTAAACGCTCAGCAGAGACAACATGTATCTTATACTCCCTACTGAAAAATACAATGTAACATCTCTGGTAGGAACCACATACAGCACAAACCTATTTGGTTGAAATAAGAGAAGTCACTGCCCAGAAACAAAGCAGGAACTTTCGGTTCATACAGCATGACTGACAGACTCAGAATCACAAGTGCCTTCAAGGCAAAAGACACACAGGAAGTTGCATAAAGAAAGACTGTCATCGAATCATATGAAGGTCACTCATTTGTGACCTACAAGTCTTCTGGGAATTTTTTTTACCACAGTCTACACATGTTCTGATGAGGCTTTAAATCTATTCATTAATTAAAAATAACAGGAACAACTTGTTGTTGGACCTCGGCAACAATCAGCTTTTTCTCTTGTTCTGACGGCCCTTACTGTTCACAGACTCAACAGGATTTGGGATAAAGTTTGTTGTGAAAACTCATTTCAAGGAATCTCATTTGGCCAGCATGCTTCACATAGTAAGACAAAAATAAAACCAGCAATAAAACCAGCTAGTTTCAAGATCTACATAAAATAAATGTATATATTTTTTGGGGATTTATTTGTCAGAGGGAATAGAATTGGAACTGCACAAAGGATTTATACCAATTTGAAATCCTTGTCCCTGCTCAGGCTTTTCTATTCATAACACAGAGCAACAATGATTATAACACAGGATCATTATGAAAGACTTTGGTTAAATAAACACTATCATCAGCACAGGAGAAAAAGCAATATCGTGTAAAATTTATACATACTTTGCAGTAGCAAACAACTGAAACATTAAAATAAAATGTTTACAAGTTATCCTATTAATATTATAGTAATACTTATATTTGCAATATCAAATACAGATATGCACAATATTCTCAGTAATCCCAGATTTCAGTCTATTTCAATAAAAGTCCAGTCAGGTCAGCTCTAAGATGCCTGCAAAAAAGACCCAGAGACATTTTCCTTCTATATTTGCAAATTCAAGAATTCTATTTTCAGTTTCCTCCTCAACAGAACTGGATGGGGCTTCATAGGGGCGTTTGGAGCCTGTGTCTCTTTGCCCTGATGTTGCCTCTTTGTCTGGGAAATGGCTGCTCTGTGGGGGTCCATGATGTCTGTCTGCCTGGGGCCACTGTTGCCTCCAGGAGCCTCCTGGAGCCAAAGTTAACTGCTCTCTGCTGCTTCCTGGTTTCAACCCATCTCGTCTCTCAGTTGTAGCAACTTTGCATCTCCAAGTGACAAATAATTGCACACACATTCTCCACAGGTATATCGACACATCTCCTCAGCACACAAATACACATTCAGTCACCAAACTGTTTAAATAGTTAAAACGACTCAAGGTCGTACAAACAGAAATGTGGCCGGTCTTCATTTCATGGAGTAAATTAGGCAGTTATGATGTCTTGATCACTGGTTCAAGTTTACTCTGCATCCCCAGAACTAGAACCAAACATGGAATCAGCATTCAGTTTTTGTGCCACACTAATTTGGAGCAAACTTCCAGAAAACTGTAAAACATCTGAAAGACTTAGTTTCTTTAAATCAGAGGTCCAGTTCTTAAGATCTGCTGTCCTACAACGTTAAGATGCATCCCTCCTCCAACACCCTGAATCAAATGAGTGGCTGGTCACCAGGACTCTGCAGAGCTAAACGATGCTGATGAGCCATTAGATTTAGGGGTGCTGGAGAGCGGAGAACTTCTGAAAGCTGCAGGGTAGTAGAGCTTGAGGACTGGCCTTGGGCCAACCTGCTTTAAATCAAGGCTAAAATCTCATTTGTTTGGTCAACAATAACTGGAACATGGTTTGTTTTAAACTGTGATCTTTTCTGTACTTTCGTTACAGTGCCTTCACAGAGTAATGATTCTGATTGTTTGATGTTTTCATCACATAAAGCTCTTTAAACTGCCTTGTTGCTGAAAACTGCTCCATCGTCATTCTCTTTTCGGCAGAGTAGAGCTGCTCTGGAACATGTAAGCGATCAGGTTCTTCATGGCCTGAAATACTGAAACTGGACACACCTAAACCCACATTTTAACAAATCATTGCCTGAAAGACAAGTGTTATCACAAACAGACCCAAAGAATTCTACTTTTTTATGACGTTATTTGTGTTATATTCTGTATTAAGTTGATAAAGCTGTCCAGAATAATATCATTATCCATTTTTTATTCCCTTCAAACACTGGCTCTTTATTTTTTTGCAACCATTAAGTATTCCTGAAATTAAGAGCAGATTTCCTGCACAGCTGTTTGTTTTGCAATTTGACTTTATCATGTTAATTTAGATTGTATTTAATTAGATATAAGTCTGTCTGTCTGATTAGTGTGGTTATGTATGTGTATGAACTGAACATTCTCAATTTACTGAATATGAATCGGACAACAGGGTTCTTTGAGATTACTTTTCTTAATTAATTGACGAAACTTATTTGAATTAAAATCCTTATCTACTTTGTGACTAATCTATTACTATTTTCCCAAAGAATGAAACTCCCACTAATCGCCTTCATGTGATCAGATGTTATTTATGTGACTCTGGATTCCGGTAACTTCGGATTAAACAAGGAGTAAAAAAAACAAAACAGAAAGATGGTGGGAAACTATGCCAGAGGCTTTTAGGATAACAGGAACACTTTATCACATGTCGATTAGCCATATAAAGGAGTGGCCGAAACAGTTACGAGAAGCAGCTCTTATTTCTTCTTCCTCTGTACTATGTTCACCACAAGTTTAATGCAGCCAGCAGCACAAAGCAGAACGCACACATTCCAGTCGGACTTTGACTGGGCCTGTCTGGCGCAGAAAAACAACCCAGCCTGACATTGGCTCACGTCAGACATATCGCGGTTTTAACTGTCTCAACTTGCAGCTCTTCTTCAGAACGCTGTTCGTCTCTGTGCGCTCCTGCCCTCAGGTCATGTAACTATGTTTAGGTGAAACCACTGATAATGGAAACTGCTTCGCTGCCTTGAATCTTTGATGGAAACTAAAAGCTTGTGAGGAGCCTAATGATGAGCTTTTAACAGGAAGTGCTGTGTTACTGGATGATCAAAGTGCTTTTATCTTCCTGTCAGCTGGAGATGTATAGATATGTCCTTCTATGTGGACGCATGGACTTCCCCACTGAGCTTTTCCTGCAACGTCCCTTCACTCAGACATCACTAGGCACCAAGTGGGAACTTTACATGCATAGTCACTTCTCACAAAAGTGCAAACATATCACTTCTATTTTTTTAAAAGTATACATTTGCAATGTTTGGCTTTTTGGTTACGCTTTTATTTACAAGTTCTCCAGTGCTTCTCTGAATTAATTAAGAAATAAAATACACACTATAATAATAATAGGATTACTGTAACAATTACAGAGACAACAACTCTAAAGTGAAGATTTACTGAAAGTGAATCAACTGATCCCAAGACCTGAGAGATAAATGTGGCAATAGTAACAACATAAAGATCCATTTTACCATGAAAAAGCTCAATATTCAACAATGTTGAGACATAAAATAAGCATCAATCTAAAATCATCACGTCAAGACATGTCAAAAGGATTCACATATACCCTTTGGGTCTCTGTGTTGTCCTGTAAACAGACTGGCCACCTGTCCAGGGTGCATGACTACTGGAAATAAGCACCAGCTTCCTCATCACCCTGCAAGGACAAGCAGGTGTAGAAAGTAGATGAGCGATGAATCATTTCAACATGTTCACTGCTAATAATGTGACATATATGCAGTAAAATGCATCTGAAATACAGACAAATTTGTAAAAGGTATAATCTAAACAAAAACAATGAATATAACTGCAACTGTACATCATTAGCACACCCTAAGCCAATACTTTGTTAAACCAAAATCTGATTTAATTTCAGCTTTCAGTCTGTTGTACAAATCTGTCAGAATGCTCCGTCTTGATTTGGTTACATTTGCCCATTTTGCCTCTCAGACTGTGATGACTCCTCTTCTCCAGTTTCTTCTTCATGTGACCTCACGGATTTTCTGTCAGATTTAGTTGCTGACTGGTGCCGTTCCAATGGCTTCATTTTCTTCTAAAGAAACCATTTTCTTTTTGGTTTTGACATATGCTTGGACTCAAATATTCAGTCTCTCCTTCCTAGCAGACACCTGAAGGTTCTGGGCCAAAACTGATCAGTTAAGTGTTGTTAATTGTTTCCTCCGCTTCCCAAAGGTGTAGTCATTCTTTACTAAAGTAACCCCATGATGCTACCAGCCCCATGTTTCACTCTGGTGTTTTCGGGATTTTTTTGTTCTCTGGAACAGACAACACAACGTTTGGAGCTGTAGCCAGAAATACCAGTTTAGTTTCATCAGACCATAACATGTTTTTCTGCATGGTTTTCAGGGGATTTTAGTGAGGCCTGGATGTTTTATTTTTGCATGACTATTTTGTCAGCTAAAGCTATGAAAAACATGCAGAATAAATTAGTAAAGCTAAAAAAGTAACGTAGAATGATGATAAGTAAGATATTTCAGCCAACAAATATGAACAAGTTTAAAACACTTGTTTACAGGGGATGAAATCTAATAAATGAAATCTAATACATTTTAATTTTAGCCCTGTGAAGAGTGTGGTTTAAGCTAAATGAGAATGTACTATAACCAAACAGTCTCTGTCAAATAACAGGATTCTGTCTCTCTCTGCACGTTCTACGTTATCTTTTATCAGTTATGGAAAGTTTTAGCAGTGTTATGGTTAACCCATATTTTCTTCCAATTACTGAAGTTGATATTTTCTTAATTTAAGACATTCCTCTGTCTGATGACAAATTCCATGGAGAATTTGTAACATCTCTGTAAACGATGGCTTCAGCTAAAGGAAACAAGGAGCAAACAGGATAATCCTACCAGGACAGCTGAACCTTATGGTTGATCACATGAACAATAACTAATGACACTTGTGATCCCCATAAGACTGAATGCTGCGATTTTATTAAACAGTGTTGCAATACAGTATTACTTTAGGGGGTGCAAACATTGGTAAAACAAAAAAAAAGTAAAATATATTTGTAAATTTTTTTACAGATGAAAAGACATTTTTAAATACACGTTAATGAGGCACAGAATACACTCTTATAAATGCTTTTCAGAAACAAAAAAAATAAGAAGAATATTACAAGAAGAAACATCATTATGACTGTAGGAGGAGCCGACAAAGTGAAAAACTAACTTAAACAATCTGCACATGAAGCAGCAGCGCAGCTTGAGTTGGCCTCCTGCCACACCTCACACGTCTCACCTCATGTTGTGAAGTATCTTATTTGTGGAAACAAAACAAAAAAAACAGGAAGAAAAACTAATCTCCATGAATGTGAATGTGTATCAGATATGTGTATATATTTTCACATGCGCAGGTGTGAAATCAGGTGCAAAAGATAAAGTCGAAAACAGAGTATAGGTAACAAAAATAATTCTGACTTTATCCGAGTTGAAACTTGGGTGTTAAAAATGGAATCAACATTCACCGGGTTTAGTAAAGACTCTGTTTTACAAACTAGCACATTCACAGCCCAGCATATCTTTCAAAATATGTTCTGTATGTAAAAAGAGAAGCTCTCAGTGGTGTTTCCTGCTTCTGAGTTCATACAAGTGTTCTCTGTTTAAAGCAGAAACTGCAGGCTTCTAATCATTGGCCAGCCGGTTAATAATTGACATGATATCTGAGTGGTAGCCCTCCTAATGGCCTTGACAGAGAGAAAGAATCCCACATGCAGTGGAAGACCTGGGAGTAAACTGTAGGGTTTCAGATCCTGATCCAACGCTCTGGTTATACATCAGCATTCAGGAAGCAGAGGCTGAAAATGATCAGTCATAATGTTTCACAGGACACAAATTGAAACCAAATTAAAAATAATAAATAAAATCTCTAACGGAGAATAGATGAACTGAGGCTGAGAAGTTCAGGGAGAGCTATGGAATTACAACGTGCATCATTTGTCCATCAGATATACATACATTATTCCTGATTTGTTTTTTAAATGTACTACTAAAATAAATTTGTTCTGTTGCTCAGAACTAAAAGTGAAAACAGTCCCTTCCCCTTTCTTCCGAGGCGACCTTTGTGCAGTTACTCATTGACGGAGAGTTTTGGTGAAAGCTTGTAGCAAAAATAATCTAAGCTCCACAGTGAGACACGTTTCAGGAAATGGTGCCTGTGAATTAGAAACACTGCTTGAAGAATTGTGCGAAGTAAACATGATCACAAATCCAGACGAGATGTGGGTTCATAGTTCAATGAAGTCTTACGGATAAGTGTTTTATTGGTACAATATAACAACATAAAGGTTTGTGTCCTTTCTGTTTGTTTTTGTTCACTTTTTTTCCTTCTATAGTGAACATAACTTTATCACCATCAGTGTATTGGTTCGCTCTCTCAGTTCCTCTAATAAAGGATTTATATCTTAAAGCATGAAGAACATTTTTCACACACTCTGCCCTACTTCGACCCAGCTGCCTTGTGTGTTAATAAACCGTGAAGAAATCCAAATGGAGTCTGGTTGTTGTTGCACATTCCAGAGTGATAGTGAAAGGACAAGGTGGCTTATTGAGGGAAAAAAGAAAGAGGAGTGAAGGGAGGTATAAAGGGAGAAGAATAAAATGATGATAGAGGGAATGTGTCATTATCAGAATTTGGACCGAGACTCTCAGGCAGATGCAGGGTCAGCTTTGTGTGTGTGATCTACTGAGATATGGAGATACTTTTTTTTGTGGAGTGTAGAAGTTGTGGTTCTACAGGCTTCAACCAACGCTGAAACTTTGATATGATGAACTATCAAAGTTTGATCCAACAGACAAAAATAAAACACTTTCAACATTTAGCGAAATCTCACTCTGAATAAATTCATACAACTGCAAGCAAAAAAAACTGTTTCGCAAACCTCAGCAGGTTTAACTCTGAACCTTTAGGACAAGACCAGTTGTTGCTCCACTTCTGCTCAAGCAAAACCTGCAGAACACTTTGAACATTTGCACAACTGATTATTTCAATTTGAAAAATATAACATGTTCTGATGACACCATGCTTCTTTAATGTATGTAGGACAACAAATCTAATGCATTATGTGCAATTGAAATGTATTAAGATATTTTAGGTTTACACTACTTAAATCGCACAACGTAGCTTCACTTGTTTTTATATAATGCAGATTCTTTTGACACAATTGGTTTGCATAAATTTCAGTAAACACAACCTATTTTCATTGAATGTTGATGTGTTTGCTATGGAAAAAAATTCTTAAAAATCATCTGTGATGACAAGAATTCATTTTCTCAAAATAAAAAATAAACCTAAGCCTGTTTGAAAAATCTTATTCTGCCGATCGAGTGAGGTGAATTGAAAACAAAATGCCAAGTTTTTTTCAACAGTGTCACTTAAAGCTGCAGTATGTAACTTTGACAAAAATCAGTTTTTTTCATATTTGCTGAAATATGATAAATGACCTGTACATTATCAGCCTCGTACTGTGCCGTCACGACGTAGAGATAGTTTTAACAAATATGTAAAAACATCTTCTTTACAAAACTTACATAGTGCAACTTTACACTAGCCTGTAAAACTTCACTATTTTAAAACATTTTCTGTTCATTTAATGGCCTTTGTTTAATAATACTTGAGCATTATTAAATGATTTCATGTACCAAATGTACTACAGTAGCAAAGGAGTAAAATCAGTCTTCTAATGGTGAAAACGTTGCATTTTTCTGCTTAGTTTCTTAAAACATAGCAATTTTATTGATATTTGTTTAATGTTATTATGAAGAGAAAAAAAGATGTTAAAGAATTTGTCCTGGAAAAAAAACAACGATCTGGCAAGACCTTGAACTGGCTGTTTTCCCTGCTTCGTTATGAATCCTTCACATTGGAGGCAGTTTTGCTCTTTCTGCTTCAATCCTTCACCTCGCAGAGAGTTCAGTGACGTTCTGCACAGGTCATACAGCATTCACATCACGTAGAGGTCTGGACTTTAACTACGCCATTGCAACACCTTAAATCTTTTTGTTGTGAGTCAATTTGTTGAAGAATATCTTCCGTTCACCACTGTCCTGCTGACGTACCAGTTTCTAACCATGCTGTTATCTTCATGGTCAATCAGATGCATTTTTTTTTTTTTTTTTGCTAACCTACGTCGTGCTGCCATGTAAAGTTCATAGTTCGACAATCAAAAAACTCAGATGATTTTTAAAAGACCAATCATTACATATAGTTTCAATTGAAATTATTATCTTTTTTCAATTAACATTGCTAATGTTGTACTGATACTGTGGTAATCATGGAAATCAGGAATTATTTCATCACAGCTAGATGAATTGTTTTTTAAGTTGGAAAAAAAAGAAGAAAATGAAACTTTGTATCTAAGAGCATAGAACTACAAAGCATAGAATATGCTTAATAGACAATTTCACAATCTCTCTGCTTTGGCACCTCGTCACCTTTTTCCAATTCTTGACAGCCAAATGTTGTCATATCTCCTTTTCAGGAAGGAGATGGGGTGTGTGTTCCAGAGAGAGATGTGGGCTGGAAGGTTAATCAGCCTTCCAGCCCACAATTTTGAAACAATTATTCAAAAGCCATTTATCAAAAACATAGAGGTTTGATGTGTTTGTGTGTGTGGTACTACAAAATAATCATGGGGAAGGTGTGTAACTATTAACAATGAAAAGCATCAAACCAAGGCCCTTAAAATTTGAAACTGAACTCATTTAAAGAGCAAGAAAAGGTCATGCAAATATAAACCTTAGAAATTTAAGAAAGCAACATTTTAAAAAAAGCAATCTCTTGTTTTTCTTTTGACATTTAGTCAAATGAAATGATTTTTGTATCATATCTGGTTTTACGCTCTATCTGTCAGCGTACACCGGAACATGTGAATGTTCATGAAAAGAATAAAAAACATATATTTTTATTTTATTTTTATTTAATATTCAGCTATTTTGGGCAAATCTTTTATCTTATATTGACCAGAATAAATCTTATTGATCCCTTTAGAGCAGGCCTGCATGGGTTTATATACAAACATTCAGTTTCAACATTTTTTTGGCTATTGTGATGAAAATGTTGATCCCATGAATTAACATTTTTCTCTGTCTTCTTTATTTATGTTTTTTTTAATCATCAAAATATTGCAATTACTCCACTGCAGCTTAGATATGGATTGTATGTGGAACTTAAGACAGTAGCAGCTGCAGTAAAGTGCTCACTTTTACAGCGTTGCCTTGCCGATTATACTTTCTTATACTGCCACTAACTCTTACATTCAAAAGAATGAGATTCCTTTACATGTAAGTATTTTTAATTGAATTAGAATCAAATTGAATTTGAATTTGACTGCAAAGTAATGCTGCTTGTTTTTAGTAATATCAAATCTAAAATCTTATTTTAAAGTTGTTTCAGTTAGCATAATTCTAAAATTGGTGCAAATTGATAAATAGAGACATTTCTTTAGGTTTAGGGACTTTGTTTTCAGAACGGGATATTTATAGGACTAAAAGAAATTGCTGCATAGACATTTTTGGATGTGTTTTCACAAGCTTAGACTAAAAGGAAGTGAATCACTGAACCTTTAAACTCAAGAAGCTCGAAATTGTAATTTGACACTGCTGTCTTCCTCCCACTCTTCTCACTCATTCCTCCTCCTGTCTTGTCCCTCTCCCGTCACATTTTCCTCAATCTGTCTAAGTGGTGATGACTTTAGATTGATTGTTCGTCTCCCCCACACTCTTTTTTACGTGTGAGGGGAAGAGGAATGACTGGTGAGTGATTGTGTAACTTGACTGCTCTCCGAAAACTCCCCTTTTTTCACTCAAAGATTTTCAGTGTTCAACAGGTTAATAATGGTAGCAACATTCCCATCAGTGTTTTACAAATGGACTCTCCAAACTCACAATTTTGAAATAGTAAACCTCAGAAATCTTAATTCTAATTGAAAGCCTCTATCACCCCATAATTCTACCCACTCTGAAATGACAAGTTTGAGACCCAGTCAGCCCACATGAGGTGTGCCCCACTAAATGTAAATGTTATACTTTAGCCTTTTTTCTCACTCCATGCCCTACATGTACTTGTAAGTAAAATGATCACTTTTCTTTACATTTTCTATTTATAGATATTAATAGACAAACATAATGACATTTTGGTGTAAAAAAAAACAAAACAAAAACAAAAAACCTCTCTGGTACATTTCACTTTGAGTTGAGGAGTGTTGCCAACAAACAGGTCTGGTGAGTATTCAGACATGTCAAGTTATTTGTTTTTTTGTTTCCAAAAAAAGTTAGAAGAGAGACATTAACTTACTTTTCCTGGAGTTTCTGGAGAATTTAAAAAGAACTAGAGCTATGAACCACGTTTAATGGAGAAAAACTGAAATGGACTTTCTGGGGTGCCATTCAGTCGCCTCACTTTCTGATTGGCTACACATCACATTTGACAGGTTGCGTTTTTGTTTCTCCTCAGGGGACTTCTGATGTGATATCAGATCAGGACAATCCAACTTGTTGATTACTCCAGATTTTAGATCCCAATGTCCTCCCGAGTGAACCAGATCACTTATATGTGACATGGCAAGAATATCTCTGAAAATTATCATAAGAAGAACTGTCCCAGTAATGTGTGTGTGTCCTTAAGATTGTCAGAAGGGGAAAATCGGGTCAAAAACACCTAAAAATCTCTGTAAGGACAAGAAACACAACTCAAACCAGGGATGACAACAAAGCAAATGTGGCAACGGTCACTGAACTGGCAACCCCATCACACAAGCCATACCATAAAGAACACCAATAACAACCAAACACTCCTCTGCCCCAGCAATACTTTATAGATGATTGCCACCCCAGAGCAGTCCCAATGGATAAGATTGTTCCACAAACCAATGTTCATCTATTTTTGTTAACTTATGGATGAGTGTTTTCTATGTAAATATAAGTTTAGTCAACTGAAACTTAATGAAATCTCTGTGTTTGTTTTCTGGACGGTTCCTGGATGCCAAAAAGTACACTCCTTTTCTTTGTTTAATGAAAATGGGGAACTTGAAACCTAAGCTACTTTGATAGCTGTCAATATGTTTATAGTTTTAAGTTTGAGTCTGATGACCCAGTTATCGTTCTGTTTATGTTTACATTATATTCACATGCTAAATGATTTGATATGTGGTTAGTTAGAAATAGGATTGTGATTGTGTGCGTGTATGGGTGGGAGACAGAGAGAAAAGAGAGAAAGAGAGTAGGTGGGGGAGGGGATCTTCGTTGGGCAAATTGTCAGTTAAAGGAAATGAGACTAAGTGGAGAGCAGCTCACCGAAGTTAGACATGGCTCACTGTCTACAGTGAATCAAATGGATGCCACAGACCGCTATCTTCTATAAATCTGCGAGCTTGTCCTGAAGAGAAAAGTAAGCGAAACTTCTGGTTTCTCCTTCTTCAGGTGTGGCGCTTTATGACCATATGAGGAAGCCGGAACGGGGCGCACCTGTGAGCTGACGTCACACTGAGAGTACCTGAATCAGCTCGCGGGACTGATCGCATTCAGACGCTGAAACTACTTACAGAGTACAGAAGGGGAGACGCTACGCACCGGAATACAAAGAAAGTTGTTTTTTCTACGTTTTAGCTACGAGAAGGATTTTATAAGAGGCTTCAAACACAAATGGGGACCGCCTGGTTTGCGGTTTTGGGCGTTTTATTCGTCATTTTCCAGGTAGGATTTTTTTTCCCGCTGTTTTGACTTTTATTTTAAATATTGCTTCGACATGTTTTGCTATTTGTTATATCTGTTATTTCGAATGTTTACTGTTTATTTACTTGTGTGGCTATCCTATTTTCCAAAGAGCGTTTAAAAAGACGTCTAGGTTGGTAAGCTTAATTTGGTTTTAGTTACTGCTTCTTGTGGATGTTGTGGGTAGCAATAAGGAGGTTCTTGGGGTGAATGTTAAGTTAAAGGTGAAGGTGGATGAAAACTATCCTGACTTCACACACGCACGGTAGCTCTAAACTAATTGTTTCATGGATAATTGTCGTTGCGGTGTACAACGGTGAAGTAGTGCTTCGCCCTGTTTCCGTCGGTGACGTTGACTGCAGGCGACTCGCCATGTTGGATTTTTATAAATTAAAACTGAGGTCCCATCAGGTTCTTCTTCCACAGGGCAGGTGACGTCACTGTAGACTTTAAAACTGTAGAAATTTGTTGTTTGGACTGCTATTATTATCATCATTAACAATCATTGTATAGCACAAATTACACAAACCCTCGAGATCTTCATAAGCAGTAAAAACACAATTTCGCTAAACATGAAACTGGAAAACAATAGCTAATATTAAATGCGAACAATGGTTAATTTAATTAACATTGTTTTTTTTTTTTTTTTTAAAAAGGTTTAAGCTGCTTTTCTGTGAAGAAAATAATATAAAAGTTCAAGTTCTTTTATAAACGAGATATGAAGTTTTTATTCTAAACAGCTTTATGGTGCAAGGCATTCTGAGAGGCTGGCTGGATATAAGTGTATTGTTTTGTTTTATAGACCTAAAACACATTAGAACTAGAGGGGACTTGCAGTTGTTTCTGTTAATGTTGTGAAAAATAAGATAATTATAAGTCAGTCACCAGCTGTTGGTAATGAAATTTACCTGAGTTTGTTTACTAATCCAAAACCAATGGTATGGTTAGGAATATAACCTGTAAATGTAGCATCTACATTTGGGAATAAGATTGAATGTAAGAATTGTGTTCTGTTTAGTTTCGCAACTCGATGATATTGAAATGGCTCAGCACAACTGTTTTGTTTTTGAAGCAGTATTCAGTTTTTGAGCCTCTGCACCTTAAGTAAAGATGGCTAAAGAGATCTAATCAAAAATGCTGAATTAAAAATTATATCAGCAAAAGTATTATTGCAATAAATATAGATTAAAAACTGAATTCAAAGTTTTAAGTCCATATTGCCCAATTAAGGAACTAACTGGAACAAAAATCAATAATTTAATCTATTAATATTTTAGGTTATTAAAGCTTTTTTTTACCTTTCACAGATCTCTGTTAACAGTTTAGAATCCTGTAGATTTTCCTAATAAATGGGTTGCTGTGCAAAGCAAGGCTGGATTTTTATGCATGTTATTGCTTGTAATATAGATTCCCAAATTAAGTATCGGTATTTTATTTTTCCAGGTACTGATTGCTGAGAATAAAAGGATAATTCAAACCTTTGTAATCCACTTCAGATATTATATATACAGCTTAACAAGACTATTAAGCTTGTTGCTGTTTCTTCTGTAGAATATTTGTTACTATGCAGTTGTATAGTAGCTGGAACATTCCTGCATAGTGCCATCTATGCTTTTATTTAACTAGCAGACTGAGTTTTTTTGTTTCTTTTTTGTGCTCTTTGCAGATGTGTAACAGACTTTGATCACAGCTGATGCAGTGTTTGATGCATGATGCCTCAGTCGCATCAAGTCACATAGTAATACAAGAAAGTTGTATAGCTGAAAGAAAAAGAAAAAAAAAAGAACAAACCTAACAATTAGAGATGTGCCGATCAGGTTTTTTCCTGCCGATACCGATCACCCATGAGGGCCGATCACTGATACTGATCACCGATACCGATCACATAATTATTATTTATTTATTTTTTAATCATAAACCCTACAGGTTACATTATGTGGAAAAAGGAACCATGAATTTAATTTAGACAAAAACTTGTTTTTAATAACTTTTTCCAAGAAGAAAACTAAACAAAACAGGAATTGTGCAAATTGTACTGCTATTGATTAGGGCTGAAACGATTCCTCGAATGGTTCGAGTACCTCGATTACTAAAATTCCTCGAGGAAAATTTACCTGCCTCGAAGCTTCGTTAATTTATGTTTTATTAGTTAGCGCACCGTGTTCCGGCCGGGACTTCATTTGCGTTGCGCGGAGCTCTCACTTCCGCCTCTGAGTTGTTGACAAAAGCTAAGTCTCAGCGGCATAAAGTCCAATCTTCAAGATTGGCCCGTGGGGATTTTATTGATTGATGATAATGCCCGACTTTTTATCGTTTTTGGGGAACCAATAAGCATCCTTAAAATGACTGGGGGAATGCCTGGAGTACGGCAGCATTTCTCCTCCGGGGCTGCTGGTTGAAAGCGAACGGCGGGAAGAGCGCTGAGGTGAGCGGATAGCCTGAACAGGGCGGGCGGCTGAGTAGCTGATGCTTACCGTGTAAATGTAGCTTTACCGACGAACCGCACAATAAATTTCATATCCCGGTCTGAAGAAACGGGTGGCGGAGCGCATCGTACATGGCTGGTAGATGAGTTTCTGAGTGTGACCAGTGAAGGTGTCGTAAATATCCCGTATTGCTTCCCCCCGTGTTCGTCCCCCGGTCTAACGGTTCGTCAGTCCGCTGGTCTATTTCCTCCCCTCCACCCCATGTTCGTTCATTCGCCCTCTCCTCCCACTCCAGGCGGCATTTCCCGTATTTTCAAACCCAAAGCGTGACAGGTTAGGTGGCAAGGTGAGTTTAATTAATCTATTAAACTCACTGAAGATGAATACATAAACTAAAAGCTGGATTGTAGACATTTTTTATAAGCATATTTGTGAGCCTGCCTCTTTGTTATTAAATTCAATATAATTTCAGATTTTTCTATAACTTTTCTTCTGGTTAACTTAGAAAGTGAGCTATTATTGTTACAGGTTAGTTTTCTAAACTACAAAAAAGCAACTGTTAGGGATGCTCAAATATGAAAAATTGGACTGATATTGATATCTGATAGTAACACCGGTATTATGCCAGATTTACCAATATTTCATTTTATAATTTTTTTTATCCGATTACTCGATTAATCGTAAGAATAATCGATAGATTACTCGATTACTAAAATATTCGTTTACAACAGCCCTACTATTGATAATACTATCTTTAACAGACTGATAACATATGAAGGCTCTGAAGAGGCTAAATAACGCAAAGAGCCAAAATAAAACCTCTCAACATTGCCAAGAAGTTCAAGTATAAAACTTAACATTCAAAGGCAAAAACAGGTTCCATTACAATAAACAATCCAGAGTTACTGAATGAAAACTTCCTGATAGCATGGCGGCTAGCTGATTACTGCTAGCTCTGATTGGCTGTTTCTGACTGAGCGGAGTAATTATGCAGAACAGGGAGGAGATCGATTATTTTTTCAGAGATTATCTGTCTCATGTTAGGACAGCGAAAGTTTTAATACGTATGTAAAATGTATTTTTTTAGGTTAGATGCTGCAGCTTTAAGCAGAGGTTCGGTGTGAGAGTCACTACCAGGTGGAGCAGAAGCGAAGCTCCGTCTGTGAAATATTACTACCTGTAGCGTAGCAGCGGTTCAACAGCAAGAGCAGAACCAGCGTCTTACATCGCAGCTCGAAGACTTAAATAATTTTCCAGGTTATTTGTTTAGCTTTCTGACCGTCATGCTAATCCGGGTGAGTGTTTGTAGCTGTGCGCTGCTTTACCTGCTATCTGATCGCTCCGTATGTCTTTTTTTTACTGCAGTGAGCCTCGATGTAGCCAAACTCCGTCAAGTATGGCATTGTTTTTTTATGCCATATTAGATTCGTTGTGTTGATGCATTTTGACCTGCTTCACCCCACGTGCTTTAATTTTCCGCCGCAACACGCAAACTTCCCCATTCACTCTGTGTTATAGTTCCACATCGCTTAGGATTTGTTGCTGCGCGTTTGCGCAAAGTGAAGGAAAAAGGAGACCAGCTGCACAGGCAGGCTGCGAAATGAGAAGCAGGTGATCGGTATCGGCAACAAGAGCCAATGATTGCCGATCACCGATCATGCACTTTTTCACGGAAATCGGCCCGATTATGATCGGTGACCGATCGATCGGCACACCTCTACTAACAATGGTCTCTTGTGAAAATGTAAAGGGTTAAAATCTACTAATGCTATGGATATGAACGTTTTATTTACTCATTTATTTTTTTTAAATGGCTGAAATCATCTGGAACTGGGTTGGCAACTTTTAATCGCTGTGGCTAGTTTGTCACCTTTCTGTAACTTCTATACGAACTATGTTTACCTACCAAAAGGTAAAGGAACTTTTGACAACTTCCATCTCTGACTTTTATAAGTCATGACCATTCCGTTTGATATTCCTGAGGCCTTAGAGTTAATTCTTACCACCTCTGAAATATGGCTTTAAAAAAAGCAACTGTATCATCTGGTGATTGCAAGCACTTATTGGCTTTTTACTGTTAATATCTTGAAATATATTTTTACTCTCTTGCCCTAAAGCTGTTTCTCTTACATTATTAAAATGAAGATTTTGACACAACATTCACTGTTAAGCACTTTCTGTTTGAGCAATATATTGGCCATTACTCTGTTTTCTCAAGCTGTCCTAATCCAAGCTGTTTAATCCACCATCATTTGACAATTTCCCACTACTGTAGAACCATTAGTAGTTGTGTGTGTGCATTCTCCTGTTACACCCCCTTGATTGCAGGCTTGAATGAAATGCTCATTGGTATCTTCCAGGCTGCGGCTGCAGAGGAGTCATCATGTACGCCTGGATTTGAGTCAGAGCAGTTAATATTCAAAGTGACCAGAAAACACCTGAGGCAAGGCACACGACTGGGCAAAGGTATGGTGAGCCTTTCATGAACAGAATATGTCAATGTCTCATTTTTATTGCTTGTATTAATCGTTTCTAATAATACTTGTTTTCTAGCTTTGAAGGATATTTTTTGTGAAGTTATTGATTAGTTATTCAGTTCTCGTGTTGTACTCATTTCTGCAGCTCAGGGGATCTTCTGTCAGGTTTCTACTTGTCCCTGAACTTGTTCTGCTGGCTTTTCAAATGGTGTTGCACACACTGAACAAAAGCTGGCACAAAGTAGGGTTAGGTTCTGGGTTTGTCTTGTGTACTTTCTATTGCTTATTTGTTGCAACATTTATTTTAGCTATCACTTTGTTTGTTTGACTTGTTAACCTGCTGTTACAGCAGAATCATCTTATGTTGGGGTCTGATTGTGATAATCCAACCACTGCTTCTACATTTCAGCTCCACTAAACAATGGGAACTTGATTTACACACTTTTCTATGACTTTTTCATTCCCATAATAGACTGATGGAAAGTGGATAATATAATTTTTAAATGAGTTATGTAGGGATACTTGTAGAACTATACATATGTAGGCCTGTTGCGATAAACGATAAATCAATTAATTGCACAATAAATTAAACCTATCAATCTAATTTTAATTATCGGCTTTATCGTCTTGGTGCCTTTTCTTTCTTTTGATGACACTGAATGAAAAAAGGCTCAACTTCAGTGCTCTCCACTGACCCTCCCTTCCTATTTCCTTAGTGCAATGTCCAGGGCACACGACACCAGTTGTCGATCCATTTTCCAAACATGAGAGACCACACATTAGCTGTCAGAAATCCTAGGTATAATGGCTGTGTGGTGTCCAACCACCACACAGCTTTACCTGCTATCTGATCCTCCGTATGTCTTTTTTACTGCAGTGAGCTTCGATGTAGCCAATCTCCGTCAAGTATGGCATTGTTTTTATTTCGTATTAGATTCGTTGTGTTGATGCATTTTGAAGTGCTTCAATTTTCCACCGCAACACACAAACTTCCCCATTCATTCAGTGCGTTATAGTTACACATCGCTTAGGATTTGTTGCTGCGCGTTTGTGCAGTGTGAAGGAAAAAGGAGACCAGCTGCACAGGCAGGCTGCGAAATGAGAAGCAGGTGATCGGTATCGGCAACAAGAGCCAATGATCACCGATCATGCACTTTTTCACGAAAATCGGCCCAATTATGATCAGTGACCGATCGATTGGCGCATCTCTAATTATAACCTATTTATGTCACGTTAACAAAGAGGAGCTGAAAAGTTACCGGGTTTATCAACTACGGTAGCAATTTGACTCCAACTCCTCCCTTTGTCATTTCTATATTCTTTGCGCGAAATGTTAAATAAATATTAATGTTGTTTCCACATATCATCTCGGTTGCACCGTGTCAGCTGTTTGGGATTCCCCTCGTAATTTCCCCTCAGAAAGCGCAGAGGATAATCTGCGCTTTCTGATTGGCTACCTGTCACATTCAGCATTAACTCTCCCAGTCAGGGATTACCCCTGATTTAGATCAGAGCGGCCACTACGATCTAAATCGTACTGCAGGATGATCGGTTACGAAATCTCCAGCGACAATCTTAGATCGTTGGCCGATCTACGATCGGCCATTTCCTGCCATCCATCTATGGCAGGAAATGGCGTGCATTAGTTAGAGGTGTGCCGATCGATCGGTCACCGATCATAATCGGGCCGATTTTCGTGAAAAAGTGCGTGATTGGCGATCATTGGCTCTTGTTGCCGATATTGATCATCTCATTTCGCAGCCTGCCTGTGTAGCTGGTCTCCTCTTTCCTTCACACTGCGCAAACGCGCAGCAATAAATCCTAAGCGATGTGTAACTATAACGCACTGAGTGAATGGGGATGTTTGCGTGTTGCGGCGGAAAATTGAAGCAGGTCAAAATGCATCAACACAACGAAGCTAATACGACATAAAAACAGTGCCATACTTGATGGAGTTTGGCTACATCGAGGTTCACTGCAGTAAAAAAGGCATACGGAACGATCAGATAGCAGATAAAGCAGCGCACAGCTACAAACACTCACCCGGATTAGCATGACGGTCAGAAAGCTAAACAAATAACCTGGAAAATTATTTAAGTCTTCGAGCTGCGATGTAAGACGCTGGTTCTGCTCTCGCTGTTGAACCACTGCTACGCTACAGGTAGTAATATTTCACAGACGGAGCTTCGCTTCTGCTCCACCTGGTAGTGACTCTCACACCGAACCTCTGCTTAAAGCTGCAGCATCTAACCTAAAAAAATACATTTTACATACGTATTAAAACTTTCGCTGTCCTAACATGAGACAGATAATCTCTAAAAAAATAATCGATCTCCTCCCTGTTCTGCATAATTACTCCGCTCAGTCAGAAACAGCCACTCAGAACTAGCAGTAATCAGCTAGCTGCCATGCTAACAGGAAGTTTTCATTCAGTAAATCTGGATTGTTTATTGTAATGGAACCTGTTTTTGCCTTTGAATGTTAAGTTTTATACTTGAATTTTTTTGGCAATGTTGAGAGGTTTTATTTTGGCTCTTTGCATTATTTAGCCTCTTCAGAGCCTTCATATGTTATCAGTCTGTTAAAGATAGTATTACCGATAGCAGTACAATTTGCACAATGCCTGTTTTGTTTAGTTTTCTTCTTGAAAAGTTATTAAAAACAAGTTTTTGTCTAAATTAAGGTGAATTCATGGTTCCTTTTTCCACATAATGTAACCGGTAGTGTTTATGATAAAAAAATAATAATTATGTGATCGGCATCGGTGATCGGTATTGGTGATCGGCCCTCATGGGTGATCGGTATCGGGAGGAAAAAACCTGATTGGCACATCTCTAGTAGTAGTCATTTCCATTAAATCGGTGTCAAAAGTTATTGAAACAATATTATTGTTTATCGCAATAATTTTTTAGACGATTAATCGCACAGCAAAATTTATCGTGACAGGCCTATACATATGCTGACTTGCAGTTCCTGCAGCAAGTTAATGACTTGATGCAGTCTGTTGGGTTTCTTTAAATCGGAAACTTATAAACTAGTTTGAATAATAAACTGAGCTTCATGTGCTGTTAACTGTATGTGTGATTGAATTAAAATTAACATAAAGGGCCTTGAGACATTTGTTGTGAACTGGTGCATTAGAAATAAAGGGAACTGAGTTAACTGAGTGAAGACTGGAAAAAATCAGAGTTGACAGGAAATGTAAGGTTGGGTTTTTGAAGAAACTTGTTTAGCTGCTCAATGAGAGCTAAAAACTCAGTTTCAATGGCACTGTAAGCATTTAAAGTATTACCTGTCACGAGACCTTTTTGCATTTTACTCAAGTATTTCATATTTGGTTGTGAAGTAGCACCTGGGTATTGGTAGCATAACTGCTATTTCTGTATGTGAACATCTGTGATTTTTGTTGATTTCCAGTTGGCTTCAGTGACTGCACGGACCGCACCAGATTTCTTTTCAGCACAGATGACAGCCGCTTTGTGGTCCAAACAGATGGCTTAGTAACGGTGAGATATTCAGTCTATGTTTACATAAAGATCCATACAGGTGCACAAGTTACAAAATGTTACATATTTGAGTTTCAGTACTGATGCAAAAGTATGGGCTGGTTTATCGCTTCAGGGTAGTTTTGAAAAAAAAAAAAAAAAAAAAACACTAATCGTATTTTTTCCCCCCATCAAATCTGCTTATAGTAAGCCGTTTTGTTTCATTTGCTTGCTGAAGTATGCATACCCTTTGAACATTTTCACATTTTGGTTGGTTGAAATCTCAAAACAAAGTATTTTAGGGAGCAAAGTAGAGCATACTTGGGAAGTGAACAGAAATACTGCATGGTTTTCAGTTCTGAACTGTGTGGTATGCTCTTGTATTAATACCCCTAAATAAAACCAAGTCCAATCAACTTTCTTCAGCTAATTTTCAGCTGTTTCATTCTTATTTCTATGTAAATGCATAGTGAGTAATTGTATTGGCTGAAAATTACAAAAAAACACACACAAAAAAAAAAACTAGAATGAAGTGTTCCTCTTGTGGATTTCAAAATTGATCAAAATAACACAAGAAAATTAAATTTTTGGTCATTCTTTTAACACCCCTCCCCTGCCACCCATGCTCCAACAGTACACTAACCCTGCCTCAGATACAGTGGATTTAAATGATGACACAGACCACCTCCATCTTCAGCACTTTTTTTTTTCTCCGCCATTACCAACACTTTGTCTTCTTCCTTTGAATTTAGAAGCTCAGTGCTTCCCCCTAGGGGCTACAATGCCTATTGTCCTATTTTTCAAACTCTCTTCTGACATTGTGCTGAAGTTACTGTGGTCTTCCTACTCCAGGTAAAGAGACAAGTTGTCCTTCATGAGGGTCACCGGGTCTTCTTCATCCACTCCTGGGACTCACAGGGTCAGAAGTTAACTGTACCTGCCATGGTGCTGTATGATGGACATCATCATGGGAATAACAATCTGAAGACTGATCATCACCACAACATCCAGCTTCATGATCAGATTGAGGTGGACTCTGCCACTACACAGGTAGGGAAGGCATAGACTTGGGTCAGAAAAGGTTTTTTTTGTTTTTTTTTGTTAAGCATATAAAATCTGACTACTGAGGCAACGTCTCTATAAAGTATTCACCCCCTCCAATATTTTCCCATTTTAAATAAATCATGATTAACATTTTGGCTGTTTTGGCAAAACCCCATTAAATGTCGAAGTGAAAACTGATTTCTACAAGATTACAAAAAAAACAAAAACATAAGTGATTGCTTAAATATTCACTGCCTTTAAAGTGACTAGCCCAGTTCAGTTGGTGCTGAGCTCAGTAAAATCCTGGAGCACAGTTGGTTTTCATCTGCCAGAGAACTATGTTTTCTAGAAGACAACCAAAAGCATCCAGCTAAAGGTACACAGAAATGGTTTGAAGACATTAAGGGTGAGGTTCTGGAGTGGCCCAGTCAAAGCTGGAATAGTTCAGGAGGGAAGATGGAGGACAACTGCAGCGTTCAGATAAGCAGCCTGACTGAGATGGCAGCCAGAGCTGCAAATACTAAATATGGACTTGTAGGTGGTGAATATTTTTGTATTTTTTTTGTGTGTAGAAACCAGTTTTCAGATCAACATCTAAATAGTTTTTGGATATTTTTTATATATATATATATATATATATATATATATATATATATATATATATATATATATATATATATATATATGTATATGTATATGTTAGGGCTGAAACGATTCCTCGAATGATTCGAGTACCTCGATTACTAAAATTCCTCGAGGAAAATTTACCTGCCTCGAAGCTTCGTTAATTTATGTTTTATTAGTTAGCGCACCGTGTTCCGGCCGGGACTTCATTTGCGTTGCGCGGAGCTCTCACTTCCGCCTCTGAGTTGTTGACAAAAGCTAAGTCTCAGCGGCATAAAGTCCAATCTTCAAGATTGGCCCGTGGGGATTTTATGGATTGATGATAATGCCCGACTTTTTATCGTTTTTGGGGAACCAATAAGCATCCTTAAAATGACTGGGGGAATGCCTGGAGTACGGCAGCATTTCTCCTCCGGGGCTGCTGGTTGAAAGCGAACGGCGGGAAGAGCGCTGAGGTGAGCGGATAGCCTGAACAGGGCGGGCGGCTGAGTAGCTGATGCTTACCGTGTAAATGTAGCTTTACCGACGAACCGCACAATAAATTTCATATCCCGGTCTGAAGAAACGGGTGGCGGAGCGCATCGTACATGGCTGGTAGATGAGTTTCTGAGTGTGACCAGTGAAGGTGTCGTAAATATCCCGTATTGCTTCCCCCCGTGTTCGTCCCCCGGTCTAACGGTTCGTCAGTCCGCTGGTCTATTTCCTCCCCTCCACCCCATGTTCGTTCATTCGCCCTCTCCTCCCACTCCAGGCGGCATTTCCCGTATTTTCAAACCCAAAGCGTGACAGGTTAGGTGGCAAGGTGAGTTTAATTAATCTATTAAACTCACTGAAGATGAATACATAAACTAAAAGCTGGATTGTAGACATTTTTTATAAGCATATTTGTGAGCCTGCCTCTTTGTTATTAAATTCAATGTAATTTCAGATTTTTCTATAACTTTTCTTCTGGTTAACTTAGAAAGTGAGCCATTATTGTTACAGGTTAGTTTTCTAAACTACAAAAAAGCAACTGTTAGGGATGCTCAAATATGAAAAATTGGACTGATATTGATATCTGATAGTAACACCGGTATTATGCCAGATTTACCAATATTTCATTTTAGAATTTTTTTTATCCGATTACTCGATTAATCGTAAGAATAATCGATAGATTACTCGATTACTAAAATATTCGTTTACAACAGCCCTAATATATATATATATATATTAGAGGTGTGCCGATCGATCGGTCACCGATCATAATCGGGCCGATTTTCGTGAAAAAGTGCATGATCGGTGATCGGCGATCATTGGCTCTTGTTGCCGATACCGATCATCTCATTTCGCAGCCTGCCTGTGCAGCTGGTCTCCTCTTTCCTTCACTCTGCGCAAACGCGCAGCAACAAATCCTAAGCGATGTGTAACTATGACGCACTGAGTGAATGGGGAAGTTTGCGTGTTGCGGCGGAAAATTGAAGCAGTCAAAATGCATCAACACAACGAAGCTAATACGACATAAAAACAATGCCATACTTGACGGAGTTTGGCTACATCGAGGCTCACTGCAGTAAAAAAGACATATGGAGGATCAGATAGCAGGTAAAGCAGCGCACAGCTACAAACACTCACCCGGATTAGCATGACGGTCAGAAAGCTAAACAAATAACCCGCAAAATTATTTGTCTTCGAGCTGCGATGTAAGACGCTGGTTCTGCTCTCGCTGTTGAACCGCTGCTACGCTACAGGTAGTAATATTTCATAGACGGAGCTTCGCTTCTGCTCCACCTGGTAGTGACTCTCACACCGAACCTCTGCTTAAAGCTGCAGCATATAACTTAAAAAAATACATTTTACATACGTATTAAAACTTTCGCTGTCCTAACATGAGACAGATGATCTCTAAAAAAAATAATCGATCTCCTCCCTGTTCTGCATAATTACTCCGCTCAGTCAGAAACAGCCAATCAGAACTAGCAGTAATCAGCTAGCCGCCATGCTAACAGGAAGTTTTCATTCAGTAACTCTGGATTGTTTATTGTATGGAACCTGTTTTTGCCTTTGAATGTTAAGTTTTATACTTGAATTTTTTTGGCAATGTTGAGAGGTTTTATTTTGGCTCTTTGCGTTATTTAGCCTCTTCAGAGCCCTCATATGTTATCAGTCTGTTAAAGATAGTATTATCAATAGCAGTACAATTTGCACAATGCCTGTTTTGTTTAGTTTTCTTCTTGAAAAAAGTTATTAAAAACAAGTTTTTGTCTAAATTAAGGTGAATTCATGGTTCCTTTTTCCACATAATGTAACCGGTAGTGTTTGTTAAAAAAATAAAAATAATAATAATAATTATGTGATCGGTATCGGTGATCGGTATCGGTGTATCGGCCCTCATGGGTGATCGGTATCGTTATCGGCAGGAAAAAACCTGATCGGCACATCCCTAATATATGTATGTGTATATATATATATATATATATATATATATATATATATATATATATATATATATATATATATATATAAAACTTGCTGGCAGTCTCGTACAGCTCTCAGCGCCACTACGGCTTAGTGGCAACTAGGGCTGTTGTAAACAAATATTTTAGTAATCGAGTAATCTATCGATTATTCTTACGATTAATCGAGTAATCGGATTAAAAAAAATTATAAAATGAAATATTGGTAAATCTGGCTTAATACCGGTGTTACAATCAGATATTAATATCAGTCCAATTTTTCATATTTGAGCATCCCTAACAGTTGCTTTTTTGTAGTTTAGAAAACTAACCTGTAACAATAATAGCTCACTTTCTAAGTTAACCAGAAGAAAAGTTATGGAAAAATCTGAAATTATATTGAATTTAATAACAAAGAGGCAGGCTCACAAATATGCTTATAAAAAATGTCTACAATCCAGCTTTTAGTTTATGTATTCATCTTCAGTGAGTTTAATAGATTAATTAAACTCACCTTGCCACCTAACCTGTCACGCTTTGGGTTTGAAAATACGGGAAATGCCGCCTGGAGTGGGAGGAGAGGGCGAATGAACGAACGTAAGATGGGGTGGAGGGGAGGAAATAGACCAGCGGACTGACGAACCGTTAGACCGGGGGACGAACACGGGGGGAAGCAATACGGGATATTTACGACACCTTCACTGGTCACACTCAGAAACTCATCTATCAGCCATGTACGATGCGCTCCGCCACCCGTTTCTTCAGACCGGGATATGAAATTTATTGTGCGGTTCGTCGGTAAAGCTACATTTACACGGTAAGCATCAGCTACTCAGCCGCCCGCCCTGTTCAGGCTATCCGCTCACCTCAGCGCTCTTCCCGCTGTTCGCGTTCAACCAGCAGCCCCGGAGGAGAAATGCTGCCGTACTCCAGGCATTCCCCAGTCATTTTAAGGATGCTTATTGGTTCCCCAAAAACGATAAAAAGTCGGGCATTATCATCAATCAATAAAATCCCCACGGGCCAATCTTGAAGATTGGACTTTATGCCGCTCAGACTTAGCTTTTGTCAACAACTCAGAGGCGGAAGTGAGAGCTCCGCGCAACGCAAATGAAGTCCCGGCTGGAACACGGTGCGCTAAATAATAAAACATAAATTAACAGCTTCGAGGCAGGTAAATTTTCCTCGAGGAATTTTAGTAATCGAGGTACTCGAATCATTCGAGGAATCGTTTCAGCCCTAGTGGCAACTGCAGGAGCTTTGGCACTACCACCCTGTCACAATTGACTTTTGCGCCGTTCTTGCACCCGTCCACTAGGCGGCGCATTTAGCAGCTCTTCCAAATTCCAAATCTTTAGTCTAGTTCAGTGTAAGCCCAGCAGCATGTCTTGATAGTTTTGCTGAAAACTGGCCTATATGAAAGGGCTAACGTGATGTCACCAACTGATCATGTGAATGTGATGAGTGGAGGTCTGTAAAGAGATGTAGAAAGTCTGATACAACTGTGACCATTGTAAGCGGAAGTTATTGCACCTTATTTTTCATGGCGAATTCAGATTTTGAGGGTTTACTCCATGCTTTTGATGTACAAAAAATATTTTAGTAACTTTTGATCTTCAATACCTCAAGACTCTGCTGAGTGACGCTGGAGTTTGTATGTCAGGAGGAATTTGCTCAGATACATGTCTAAAAAAGACAAAATGTTGGCTTTCATCCAAAATGGCCAACTTCCTGTTGGGTTTGGACCATGGTTTCAAGAGACTTTGTTAGCGTCATAACTTTTATTTGGCTATGCATTATGAACAAGCTGGTAAAATTGGAAACCAATAGATTGAAATCCCTAGGAGGAGTTTGATCAAATGTGGAGGCTCTAATTTATGGTGACAATGCAGTAAAAATCGGAACTTCAATCCAAAATGGTCGACTTTCTGTTTGGTGCAGAGCATGGCTGCAAGAGACTTTTCTGTAGGTCTTGGAGAGTTCTAGAAGAGGACCAAATTGTATGCCTCTGCAAAAAAGGTTGATGAGGAGGGTGTTTTGAAAGTTGCAGAGTGGTGCAGTTGAGCCGTTTCTGTTACGATTTTTGTGACTATGTTAAAATGCATACATTTTATGCAGGCCTAATGTATCCACCAAATCTGGTAAGTTTTCAGATATGTTTAGGCCTCCAAAAAGCCAATTAATTTAACTGAAACATAATGAAAAACAGGGATTACAATAGGCCATCACAGCGCATGGCTGGTCAGACCTAAATGTAAAACATCCAAGGAAGTGAATACGTTTTATGGGCTCTGTACTTGTATAACCCTCACTCTACCAAGGAGCTGTGTTGTGTTTAGGGCTGTTGTAAACGAATATTTTAGTAATCGAGTAATCTATCGATTATTCTTACGATTAATCGAGTATTCGGATAAAAAAAATTTCTAAAATGAAATATTGGTAAATCTGGCATAATACCGGTGTTACTATCAGATATCAATGTCAGTCCAATTTTTCATATTTGAGCATCCCTAACAGTTGCTTTTTGTAGTTTAGAAAACTAACCTGTAACAATAATAGCTCACTTTCTAAGTTAACCAGAAGAAAAGTTATAGAAAAATCTGAAATTCTATTGAATTTAATAACAAAGAGGCAGGCTCACAAATATGCTTATAAAAAATGTCTACAATCCAGCTTTTAGTTTATGTATTCATCTTCAGTGAGTTTAATAGATTAATTAAACTCACCTTGCCACCTAACCTGTCACGCTTTGGGTTTGAAAATACGGGAAATGCCGCCTGGAGTGGGAGGAGAGGGCGAATGAACGAACATGGGGTGGAGGGGAGGAAATAGACCAGCGGACTGACGAACCGTTAGACCGGGGGACGAACACGGGGGGAAGCAATACGGGATATTTACGACACCTTCACTGGTCACACTCAGAAACTCATCTACCAGCCATGTACGATGCGCTCCGCCACCCGTTTCTTCAGACCGGGATATGAAATTTATTGTGCGGTTCGTCGGTAAAGCTACATTTACACGGTAAGCATCAGCTACTCAGCCGCCCGCCCTGTTCAGGCTATCCGCTCACCTCAGCGCTCTTCCCGCCGTTCGCTTTCAACCAGCAGCCCCGGAGGAGAAATGCTGCCGTACTCCAGGCATTCCCCCAGTCATTTTAAGGATGCTTATTGGTTCCCCAAAACGATAAAAAGTCGGGCATTATCATCAATCAATAAAATCCCCACGGGCCAATCTTGAAGATTGGACTTTATGCCGCTGAGACTTAGCTTTTGTCAACAACTCAGAGGCGGAAGTGAGAGCTCCGCGCAACGCAAATGAAGTCCCGGCCAGAACACGGTGCGCTAACTAATAAAACATAAATTAACGAAGCTTCGAGGCAGGTAAATTTTCCTCGAGGAATTTTAGTAATCGAGGTACTCGAATCATTCGAGGAATCGTTTCAGCCCTAGTTGTGTTGAACAAATGCTTTTAATACAGAGATGTTTTTCTGTGAAATACTGCCACTTTGTGGTTGTATTTTACGGAGCCCCCCAGGGGACATGGGGATTTTTTTTTCTTTTGCGTTCCCTCGCAAAACTTTTGCGTTCCCTCGCAAAACTTTTGCGTTCCCTCGCAAAAGGTTTTGCGTTCCCTCGCAATAATCTACTGATCAGTTCATGCGGCATAATTGATACTGTAAGCCTTTTTTACGGTGGCCGCCGTACTTTCTGCTTTAATACAAGGTTATAAGGGTTTTCCATGGACTATTGAGTTATTATCGCGCTGTAATAAGTCATCTGCTTGTGTCTCCATTGTGTTCGTGTCTGAATGGTTTAAAGCAGGGCTGCTTTCTGTGCCGTTCCATCTGAGCCTTAACAGACATAAACATGCAGTAAATAAATCGATTTTTCAATCAGTTTTTTGCACCAAAGCGTTAATAAATAATAAACACGTTTTATTATTATAAAACACAGCAAACTAATGGTGGTAGACGGCCGCACTGGATTAACTCGGGGAATCTCATCTGTCCATGTATCAATCAACTCCTAACCTCTTCTTTGTTCTGTCACATTTATCGATTTTTTTAAAATTTTTATTATGCTCCAAACTTTGCGAGGACTGACCCCCCAGCTCACCCGCTGCCTCACACACACAGAGCCAGCAGCGTCACCTTCCCATTCATACTTCATGACAGTCACTCGCACATCGACACGCCCACCACCAGGTGTCAAAGCCGCTGCTCCTGTCATATCAATAATTACTTATTTCATTCATATTGCTCTTATAGAGCCTCAGTGAAAACGTGTTTATTATTATTAACGCTTTGGTGCAAAAAACTGATTGAAAATCAATTTATTTACTGCATGTTTATGTCTGTTAAGGCTCAGATGGAACGGCACAGAAAGCAGCCCTTTAAACCATTCAGACTACGAACACAATAGAGACACAATCAGATGACTGATGACCCGCGATAATAACTCAGTAGTCCATGGAAAAACCTTATAACCTTGTATTAAAGCAGAAAGTATGGCTTCCACCGTAAAAAAGGCTTATAGTATCAATTATGCCGCATGAACTGATCAGTAGATTATTGCGAGGGAACACAAAAGCTTTTGCGAGGGAACGCAAAAGAAAAAAAAATCCCCATGTCCCCTGGGGGCTCCGTAGTATTTAACATTATCCGTTTCCATACTTTTTTATTTTTGTACGGTCTTCATGTTCCACATTTTTTTTATGACTGATTCATTTGAACTTTTGGCTCAGAGGAAATTTAAATTAAGAGCTTCCTGTCAGACTGCAATTTTATTATATTAAATTTGAAGTCAGGATGCATTTGTTTTTCTGGAAGCCATTTAGTTTCAGTTGTTTTCTGATTAAAATATATTTGTTTCTTTGGATGTTCCACAGGTTCCCATTCTGTATTTCCCGAAATCTAATCCAGGGCTGAAGAGGAGAAAGAGAGACTGGGTTATCCCTCCTATGAATGTTGCTGAGAATCACAGAGGACCTTTTCCCCAGGAAGTTGTTCAGGTAAGAGAAATTAAAATGAATAGGCTTGTGTATGTATGAATGATGCTAGAACAATGACATTCAGTGTAATTTTATTTGTTCTTTCAATTGTACCTTGTATTTTAAGATATATTCCTCCTCTGTTTTTGTGCGTTGCTTAAACATGTCTCAACCTTTGTCTGTGTTGTCCAGATTCGCTCTGATGCCGATAAAACGAAGAAGATCTTTTACAACATCACTGGTCCTGGAGCTGATCAGCCTCCTGTTGGACTTTTTACCATGGACAGAGACACTGGTTATCTGTATTTAACACAGGGACTGGACAGAGAGAAACAGGACAAATACACGGTCAGTGTTTTCTCTTGTAGCTTTAAGCCTGATGCTCTTCTGTTCGCTGTTTGTTAAAGATGAAAGACTAAAGAAAGTCAAACAATTTTCTGAAACAATTCTCAAGTTTACAAGAAAATACTCAAAAACTGTCATCTCTGATTTAATACACTGCATATGGTCTATAAAATGGGAAAGATAAAATATAAATTTTCTTGCAACATAAAATCAAAGAGACCATATTATTCCAATATGTTAAAATTATCGTTCTTACAGCTTAAAGCCCATGCTGCGACAGCGGGAAGTACAAGTGCAGAGGATCCTATGGATATTGTAATCAATGTAATTGACCAGAATGACAACAAACCTATTTTCACCATGTCTACCTATATGGGAGAAGTTCCAGAGGCCTCAGAAAAAGGTAAAGTCCCAGGATTCAGATAATGACAATGCAAAAAGAAATTTTTACTTTTTACAAACTAAATTATAATTATGCTTGGAACTTTTGATTTTACCCTTTGAACAATGTTAACACTATGTATGGCCCACAAAACAGTGGATCTAATCTGCTTTCTTTTTTCTTTTTTTTATTATACTAAATATCAAAGTCAGGATGTGACTTTGATACGTCACAGCACATGTAAGCTACTTGGCTTACAGAAAGAGCACCAAGCCGCCAAATAAACAAAAGTAAACTGACAACATTTTGGTTTAGGACAGACAGGTGACCACATCCACAGTCTTGCACAGATGTGGGCTTCGTCCAAGATGTTTTGACATAAAATGTGTGTGTGTGTGTTTATATATATATATATATATATATATATATATATATATATATATATATATATATATATATTTATTTATTTTTTTCCTCTCTCCACATGGAATGCATGTCTTCCTCTTAAAGATGGTAATTGCTGATCAGATTGGTGTGTTTGATTTAAGCATTGGGGCATTTTACACAGGTGGTCCACAGATATAAAAGAATGCCGCTTGCACTGGGACAGGACGAACAATAAACCTCTTAGCACTCATAGACTTTAAAACACTGGTTCTTAACCTTTTTTGAGGTACCGAACCCCCCAGTTTCATATGTGTGTATTCAATATATTCATTTTTCAAGAGTACATTGAAAATATAAAATCAGAGAATTGTACAAACTGTCAAAATATTAAGTTTACAGAAAATATGCTCATGAAAATTAGCACAGTAAAAAAATAGGCATACTTTAGAGGAAATGTGAAATATTTCACCAAGGACAGAGAATTTAAATTCATTCATTCATTTTAATTCAATGTCTCATTATTCCAGTATTAGTCCAGACATTCCCATTCACTGCACTTTGCAGAAACCTACAAAAAAGAACAATAGAGCAATTAAACAGAGAAAGCAGTTGAATTTTAAAGAGTCCAGAAAAACGACAAAAAAAAAATAAGACTTACAACTTGAAGACGTTGTGGACTTCCTATGTAAATGGCATCATCAGAACTGATAATGATGTTTGGGACCAGATGCCTGGGGTGAAGAAACATTTCTGGGTGTCGTCTTTGCCTGTATTTGTTAGTAGAAAAAGTGATCAGCAATATCATAGAATCGGATGATGTTGGCCTTAACTATGAAGTTTTTTTTTTTTTTTTAAATGTGGACTTATCCATCCATCCATACGTTCTTATCACCACGTGATAAGAATCCTGCAAGGATTAGCATCATCTTGCTAATCCTTGCAGGGTGGTGAGGGGGGCTGGTGGTGCCCATCTCCAGCAGACATCAGATGAGAGGCGGAATTCACCCTGGACAATGTATGAAAGAGAAATGATAGAATAACAAGGGGAATAAATTTTGTCCAATTATTTTCAAATCATGTTTAATAAGCACTTAATGTTGTAAACACACCGGTTTTTGCTGCTGTTAAAAATGTAGCCAGTTGCTCAGTTAAAAAACAAACAAACAAAAAAAAGCATACCTTACACCAGGGGTGTCAAACTCAATTTCACCGAGGGCCACTTCAGCATATTGGCCACCCTCAAAGGGCCACATTGACGGTACAAATCAGGAGTACCCAGCTGCAGTCCTTCAGACTGCAACTTTTAGATGCATCCCTGCTAAAACACACCCCAGGCAAAAGGTTGACTTCCCTCATTAGCAGCAACTCAGTTCTGTAGAGCCTTATAATGAGTCAATGGTCCAGGTGTGTTAGAGAAGGAACGCATCTAAAGTTGCAGATGGTAGCTCTGGAAAACTAGACTTGCGCACCCCTAGCATAAAATGTATGAAAATACAATGTTAATTAAAAATAAATTGAACACCTCATATTGTTAAAAAATAACTCTTTGGAGCTTCTGGTTAGGAAGCGCATTCGAAACCTTTGTTTGAAATGGCGCGTTAAATTCAAGTCTCCATTACAGACCAGAGAAAACTAAAGAGAATGCAACTTTGTGTTAATCCATCTGAGGAGCCAGTAGTTTATCTTGAGGAAATAAATGACGATGCAAAAGTTAATTAGATTGTAACATGCGCAGTGCGCTGCTCAACCACTGCGGAGGCAGTTACGTTACGCCACTGCGAAGAATTAAAAACCGCTGGGAGTAACTCATCCAGCGGATTTAACAAATGGAGCCTTCTTGGTGCACGTTACCCAGGAGAGCGGCGCTCTGGAGGAGCTGCAGACGTAACATCTGTCCGTTTCGGAGAAGCGAAAAAAAAAAAAAATCCTTAAAGCGCACACCGGACCCCGCAGGGTAAAACACTGAGTTCAGTTGATCTGTTTGGATCAGACAGATCCAACTGACTGATGAATTAGCGCAGATTTTTCTGCAGATTTGAACTAGGAGGAAGTGCGTTCAGACCCCAGCGGGTGAAGTGATGCTAATTTAAGTGAAGTCGCTTAATTTAATTTATTAAAAGTTATTGGGGCCTCAGTCAGTGGTTTTTTTGTCACTACGGAGAAAAATGTAGATGCATTTATCTGCTTAATTTGTGATGGGATCAGGATTCACGGTGAATATTAACTAAACCGCATAAAATGCGGCTAAATAGCCGATGTTAATATGATTGTAATTTCACGGATAAAAATAGTACAGGGCCAATTTTTTTTTTTTTTTTTATGTTGTCGGTCAAGATAACGGATAACAAAATAAGTCTAGCGCGACCTGCCGCCCTGACACCAACTCACACACATCTTCATTCACAGTCTTACTTGTAGATCAATTTTTCTTTTCTTGGACGTTTTGATGTTAGCTTGTCGAAGTCTCAGTTTTATTCGCTGGTAAAATCAATAAGCAGCTTAAGGTGACTCTGCTGCTCTCTAGTGGCGAGAAGCCGTAATGTTGGCTGGTAACAATCGGAATGCATTATGGGAGATGTAGTTTGTAGTCAATTCGTGCTCAAAACCTATTTTAAGTCAATCATGGACCTATAAAACGCTGGGGGGCCACATAAAATGACATGGCGGGCCACATGTGGCCCGCGGGCCTTGAGTTTGACACATGTGCCTTACACCATGAAGACGATGTGGAAGTTCATCCTCAGAATTGGTTGGTGATCTGGTGGAGTCAGAGCCTCTTCTGAGACAGGAAAGTCTTTAGGTTTTCTAATGCCCGATTCCCTGGCAGAAACTGCCCTTTATTAAAGTCGAATAAAAGTTTCACAAATCCCTCTCCTGGTTTAAATATTCTGTTATTAGTTGAGAATAGTCCACTCCATGTTTGAAGAGTCTAGATGTTGTAGTTTGGTCAGCTAGGAATCTCCCTTTAGCTATTTCCCGAATCAGAACCTGCAATAGGAAACCAAAGTTGGCTTCATCTCATTGTTAGAGAGACCTGTAGTGCGGTATTGGATACACCATAAATGTATTGTTTATTGTTTATGCAATGCATGTTCTCTCTTTGTGTACGGCTCTCTTGGTCCATTACTTTATCCTCCAGTTTTATCTGTAGCTTTATTATTTCAGTGACGACATCCTCAATGTTCAAAATCCTTTCCTCCGCTTTTTCAGTCCAACTCAGCCTCATAAGTCTGGCGTTCATCTTTAGATTTTCTTCTTTGACTTTCCCCCAACTTTGCATTATTTTCCTGTCAAAAGCCTCTTATATCCTGTAACCCCATCTCCCATTCAGACATATTTCCAGTTAGTTGCATTAGCCGAGATGTTGGCAATATTTTCTGAGCTTTAAACTTGCACTTTTGGAACTTCGAAGCATCAGTTTTTGGAGTATTTTGCTGACCCCTGTCCCTTTTCACCTCTTTGCATACATTCTTGTTGCTTTAATGCAACAAGAATGTTTTCAAATTTTTTAGTTTTCTTGGGAGCCCGTTAATAGCGTGGTCATTACGTTGACACTCAAATCAGAATTCAAAGTGTCTGTTTTTAAAAATAAAATACTAATTATTTTAAAATCAATCCTTTACTGATCTAAAATAAATAAAAAACAACAAACTTTGTGATATTGATGCCAAATTATTTGGGAGTGATGAGCTTCTTAGTTCAGCTTACCTTCACTGTTAAATCTTAATAGCTGCTTCTCTGACTGTTATTCGTTTCATCTTGATTAGGTACTGAGGTGATTAAGGTTGAGGCCACAGATGCTGATCAGCCAAATACTGACAACTCTGATATTGGGTACCGTATAATGAATCAGAAGCCAGAGCAGCCCAGTCCCAACATGTTTACCATCAACCCAAAAACTGGAGTCATCAGAGTCAACGAAGCTGGGCTGGACCGAGAGGTGAGAATTCTGACAGTTTTCACCCATCTGACTAAAATCAGAATTGGGCTACAATTAACGTGTATTTTTCTTATGAAATGCAAAGATTTTTGAAGATGATGTAGTTTCAAAAGCAGAAGTTATTGTCAAACAGGAATATAAACCCCAAGAAACAAAGTTACATTATTATTTCTAAATATTATGATCGATCATGCTGAGATTTATACCTTATAATTAACTGAAGTTGACATGAAAAGATGAGGCATTTCTTTAAAGTATGAAAACAGCAGTCTTTAGTTAACTAACTTAAGTTAGTTCTTCATTTGAAATATACATTTTTCAGGAAATGCATTTTAGCAGAGCACAAGGTTATTATAATTAAGAAAATATGCTGGATTATATCAAAAGTGTATTTGTTAAAGTTCATCACCTACGTCATTTTCGTCTGTGTCGGAGAGAGAGCAAGAGCTTCTCAGCACCATCTCAGAAATTTTAAACTACAAATCAAGATTTCTGATTGCTGCAGAGATGCAATGCACTCGTATCACTCTCAGTATATGCACAGAATACTGGGGGGAAAAAATAGACTGCCACAGTTTTTTAGCAAAATTGCAGGAAATTGAAGGTGCTTTACATTTTCACAAAGAAAAGTGTGGTTACTAAAACGCTCACATCTGCCACTTTTGCAACGTCCAGCGAAATGTGCAGCAGTGCTGTGATTGCAGTTTTTTGACCAATCTCTGCTTCCAATATTTAAAAATCCTGACCTGAGTTGACAACAGTTAAGTGACTATTGCTAACTGCAAACATGCAGTTTTCAGTTGGCAAACTGCTTGTTTGCAGCTTAATGTAGCATCGGCTACATAGCTTAATGTAGCATCCTAGCTTAATGTTGCATCGGCTTCCATGTTGTAAGTGGATGACTTTCAACACCTCTCTAAGTACAGCTGAAGCATATCAAGCTGCCAGGCTGTCTGAAGATGAATATTATTCATCAGGACTGGTCACAACATAAGACTGGTGTTTCTGTCTTATAAAGACTTGGTCTTCGGCTCTTCACTGAGATCAGCTTCATGCAGCTCAGCAAACGGGGCTACTAGTAACGGATAACTACTTCTCTAGTAGAATTAACACAAATCATTCCTTCAGTTTATAGCCTTGTAAAATCCCTCCAGCAAGTCAGCAAGGTTTAAAATTGAAGCCAACTTACCTGTGTACCAAGCTCTGGTGTCCTTTGTGCTTGTGTTATTTCTGCCGGTTGGTGTTGCTCCACATGCACAACTGTAGAATGTTTCCTTGCTCTTCCTGGTGTCCAACTTTTTCCCACCTCTCCTGCAGTGTCCTGTATCAGATTCAATGTTCTCTCCTTTAAGCTACAAACACGCATACCTGTTGGCATGATTTCATTAAATCTTTTTTTATGTCATGTCATTTCTCTACTTGAAATCTTCTGATACGTTTCTCAGAATGAGCTTTGTACTGTTTGTTGGAGCCTAAATATTTTCTAAACTAAGTTTTTCTTAAAGGCATCTAAGCTCTGCAAGTGATAAATGAGAACTGAAGTAGTGTTGAATATTTTAGGAAGATGATTTTCTACAGTTCAGTGACAGCAAACTACAAGTGTCCTGTTTAATTAAAGTCAACATTCATTCAACAGAAAATTCCCGAGTATGAACTGCAAGTACAGGCAGCTGACATGAAGGGAGAAGGTTTGACTGCATTAACCAAAGTGATTATCAAAGTGACGGACAGCAACGATCACGCTCCAGTCTTTACACAGCCAGAAGAAGTAAGTAGAACACAACTTTATTATTATTAATTTTTATTAAAACATGTTACTTTAACGCGTGGCTTTGTTTGAAGATCTCCATTTATAAATTAGTTGCTCTTAAAACAAGAATATATTTTTTTAAATGGAGGACCATTTTACTCAGTTTTTCAATTTTTAAAATATTTTCTGTTTTATGCCTGTTTTGTTAAAAAAAATTCAAATTTTTGAAGGAGGAAAAACCCAAAATATGCAATATTTTTCAAAAATAAACAGCAAAATTGAATCTTTGATGTGGATGTTCCAGCCTTGACCAGGTCAAAAATTAACAGTATTGATGTTTACGCATTATTATTTTTGGAGTAATGAGAGTTAAAACTGACACACTTTACATTCGTGACCTGAAATGGTACATCTTACAAAAGAGCAGTAAAAATTCAATCTAATTTTTTTTCCCACTTTCCATCCATTCAATCTTTTCAATAACTTCAGATCTATACAGAGATATGAGGGTTTTCTCATTTTAAAAATCTTTTCTATGGTTTTATGCCTGTCATATAAAGCACTTTAAACTGTCTTGTTGCAGCTATAGAGATAAACTTAAATTTTTGTCCAGAAATCTTTTTTTTTTTTTTGAAGGGGGGAAAACAAAATATACAGTATTTTTAACATGTAGACAACAAAGATGCTGCTCCTCACCCAAATCATTCTGTATATTTACTGATGACCTCCCCTGTAGGTCTGAGAAGTGCAGGATTAGCTGCAAGAAGTCTGTAAAGAGAGATGAATGTAGTCAAAAGCCTGGAGATCCTGGAGTTGAGAGATGAGGAGAAAAGCCTTTTCATGTGTGGAAGACCACAGAATTTCCCTGTCTTTTTTTTTTTATTATCATCTTCATGGAGATTTCCCATCACCCATTGCTTCCTCCTCCTCTCAGTTGAAAGGATCCTCCTTTGCCAGGCTGCAATTCGTCCCCCTCATATGAATTTTGACTTCTGCTTATATTTACATCAGACATTTCATCCTCATCATCCTCAGACTTGCAATCTGGTAAATCTCCACACGGAGTTCTCTAGTCATGGCTGCAGCATTTTCTAGGTGGTAATTTCTCCGAGATAAACTAGCCTAACTGCATAAACACGCTGCTCCTCTCATCTAATAGGCTTTTTGCACCTACAGCGATGATGTCACATCCGTATTAGTGGCTTTCTTGCTTCCGCTTTGAGTTACCGTGACAGCTAGAAGAGACGGTCATATTTCAGAAGCAAATAAAGCAATACCATGAACATTGTCTTCCAAATATAATGGGCTTGAAACTATTTGTCGCGACAAGTTAAAGCTAACGCCGAGCAGCAAAGTTTGCAGCCTTCACTTCACTGCGGATCAGCTTCTTCAGCCTAATGCTACCGATGGGAGATGGATGGGAAAGAAAGGAGCCATCCCTGTGTTATTTCCATGGAATTACTTCTGTATTCAGCCTGAAAGAGCAAATGTATGGGAACGAGTGAGCAGATCACAGCCAGACAGCCGAGCAACTGATCCGCCTGTATACGCTGCTGTTAACACCATCCTATTTGAGCTCTTCACAAGAAGCATACAAAAGTAATAAAACGAAATGACACGGAGACCTTAAGGAACACGGCCATATTTTTCTAAAAGCAACAACTCCAAACCTGAACAGTCAGCTGAACTCGAACTCTGACACCAGTTATGCCCTACTTTTAAGCTATGGGGCTTCTTGTGCTTCCTCATGCTTTGGAAGCAAAAAGCCCGCACCATCATCTCCCCCGTTGCTTGGTCTCTGACATTAATGACAATAAACCCACATTACAGCAACATACTTGAAAATAAACACAAAATGCAGTAAAAACATTGTTCGGTAGAATGGATTAAAATGTTTAGATACTTAAATAGCACATTTTTATCATGAAAATGTCAGCCGATATTGTCTACTAGCATAAGCTAAAGTTAATGTTAGTCACAAAGATTAAAGACCGTAAAACTCACCTTCGTATTTGTGAATGTATAACAAGGCATACATCTTAAAACCTTTCTTCAGCTTACTTGTTGGAGCATCAGATCAATGTACATCAGTGGACCCAAAGTCGGTCCTCGAGGGCTGGCATCCTGCATATTTTAGTTCTCTCCCTAGTGGTAGTAACAATCTCTTCAGCAAGTCAGTGTTCTCCTTAGGCCTTCTAATGAGCCATCATTTGATGCAGGTGTGCTGAACCAGGGAGAGAACTAAAACATGCAAGATGCCTGCCCTCGAGGACCGACTTTGGGGACCACTGATATATATCATTAATTGTTACCTTGGTCAAACCCTGCAAACACCAAGTGTAAAATGCTATTTTCAATTGACTGGAAATGACAGAGCTGCTTAACCCTGAATGTGGAAGCAGACGTGCAAAGAGCTCATAGGAGAGCGGTCTCTTTCTCTTGACAAAGAAACATAAACAAAGTCAACTTTAACTTTGATTGCCACCTGTACCTATACAAACATGCTACGCCACACATCAACCTTTCCTGTGATGGAGAAAACATAAACAAAACATACTTTATTTTACACACACACACACACACGAAATATATCACATTCACACCATTCCTTTACATCTTTGCCAACATACCAGGACTACTTTTTCCCCATTGAAACTTGATTAAATAAATGGACAGGGCCTGTGGTAATATCAAGGAGGTCATCACACCCAAAACAAGCTTTTCTTGTATTTTGAAGGCAGAATCTTGGATTAGTTTGGTTTTCATTGAAAAGTTATTTTAAAATGCTAGAATAACTCTCTCCACTGAAAATATGTGGTTAAATAGCAGTCAATGGGACCAAAATGAGACAAAAGGTCTTAAGTGTACACAAAATGCATATATTTTGTTCTGCATAACTTATAATCACAGGGACAACACATTTTTAAAAGGAAACTTAAAAAAAAAAAAAGTCTTGGCCAAGTTTCATAGAATTAATTGTTCTGACTGAGATGTTGAGAATCAAAGCAGTAAAGCAGGATGTCCCATTTTGGTAAGCCAAGAATCCCCAAGAGTTAAAGGATGAGTTGTGTATGCAAATGTGTGAAGATGATTTGGAATTTGTTGTGGTGATCAACCTTAAAAATGTCTTCCGTCTCCTCTCAGTATGCGGGAACAGTTGAAGAGAATAAGGTAGATGCTCTAGTTGTTAAGATGGAGGTGACAGACGGTGATGAGCCTCATACTCCTGCCTGGAATGCAAAATTCAGCATCATTAATGGAGATCCAGGAAATCTATTTACTGTGAAAACAGGAACAAACAAACAAGAAGGAATCATCACTACTGCTAAGGTAAGAGGACCAGCAGGTTCTGATTGTTGGACCAAATTTAACTATTGTAAAGTAGTTTGTTTTAATCAAAATTCAGCTCCTATTACATTTATCATTTGAAGTTCAGCCTGAGCTGTTAATGTCTGAGTTGACACTAAAACTTTCTTCCATTAATCCAGGGTCTGGACTTTGAGAGAACCAGTAAGCACACTCTGCTGGTCACAGTGGTGAATGAGGCTCCTTTTGCTCCTTCTGTTCAATTGGTTACTTCCACTGCTACAGTGGTGGTGACTGTGAAGGATGTCAATGAACCTCCCATTTTTGAAACAGAAGAGAAGCATGTTTCCAAAAGTGAGAACCTTGCTGTGAACAGCACTGTAGTGCAGTACACGGCTTCTGATCCAGACACTGGACGCAAACAGAAAGTCATGTAAGGAACCTGAAAATCCTCCAACTTGAGGAATGTCTGCATACATATTTTAAATTTATGTTGTAGATAAATACTAATCTCTTCATTATTCTGTTTGCAAAGTCCTGCTTTGTGTTATTTATATCAGTTTTTGTCCTTGATGTTCAGGTATAAAATACTCAAAGACCCAGCTGGGTGGTTTGGCATTGATAAGGATACTGGTGTGATAAAAGTGAGAAACCAAATGGACAGAGAATCCAGCTTTGTCAAGGAGGAGAAATACACAGCCCTGATTGGTGCATATGATGATGGTAGGTGTGAGAGTTGACAGTCTTAATGGTTTTGGAAGAAATCTTTATGAATCAGTGCAAGTTAAAAGGAATTCAATGATTTGAGCTAAAACTGTCAAGATTGCCTTGAAAAGAGCTCTTTAGAATATCATTACCTGTAGCACTGAATTTCTCAATTTTTCTTGTAGAGATTTTCTTCTACTTCCTCATTAGATCATTGAAGGTGTCAACAGGACTATTCATGCTTCACTACTGTTTCTTCCATGTCTCCAGATCAGATCCCAGCTACAGGAACTGGAACGCTAATCATTAAACTTGAGGATGTCAACGACAACGCCCCAGTTGTTGAGGATCGTTCATTTCAAGTACGTACCCTCCACCCAAACCAGGTCTAGATAATTTATGTTTTGCTCCTACCTTTTTTTTAAATGGGTGCAAAATGAGAGCTACTCTGTGTCCTGCTTGCTCTGTTTTGATTCTGGATGGTTACGTCATCACCGAGCACAAGGGCATAACTACATACTTTCTGAGGTGTATGTGGACACACCATCAGCATCCACCCCGCAGTGTAGTGTTAAAACAGTGTTTTAACACTACACTGTTACATTTCGTGACTTTGCACTTGCCATTTGTCAAGAATAGCATCAAATGAAATGGACCGTACCAATGGACTGTACCCATAATCTAGTATATTAAGCTTTAAATAAGCAAGTGCAAAAGTATTTGATAAAAAGTAAAATGCTCAAGTACTGAGTGACTGATCATAATACAGGATTTATATTTTTAAATTCTTGTCAGACAGCCAAAAGTAAATTCGGGTATTTTAAAGTCTAATACCAAAATATTTAAACAAATAAGGAGTTCTATGACGACCACAGGGTAATGTGTGTTTTTTCATGGGGGGGAACTTAAAAATATGAAATAAAAACAGGGTAATATTTCATTAAGTGAACCGAAGACCCTGTTGAGTCAGTCGTTTGTCTAGAACCACCCTTGGGCTGCAGGTTTGTGTCTGAGCCATTGGTTAGCATGTTTTCCTTCATTCATATAGCTTGATAGGAAGTCAGGTTATCCAAATTCTCAGGAGATGCTGATGTCTGGTTCTTTAGGTTCTTATGGGTCTGCAGTGTTCCTCCCTTATCCATTTGATATAATATGGATATAATATATCCATCTGACATAATACAGCACATTTTTAAAAAGAATTGCCAGTATTCCTCACCAATATTGTTCTGCCTGGCATGTGTGTCTTCCCACTCACGACTGTACTTTTGCAAGAGTTTTCTTCTGAGAACGTGGTGAAATATCTGGTAGAGGTCGTTTGTCGGTAGTGCTCCAGGGGTCCTGTATAGCTCCTGCTATGACAGTTAGCTAACCTTAATATTTCTTGTTTTATTTTGGTCATTATTGACTAAATAATGTTGATGTGTGTGATAGGCGTGTGTATCGGACATTTATAGAAATATGGAACAAATTGTGTCTTGTATTTGTTCAATATGCAACATTTAGCAGCCAAATATAGGAAGATTCTGTATTTTAGGGGACGGGTGGTAACCCTAAACACTGATTATACTTACCTACTGTTTTTCAATCATTTTGAAAAGCTTTCTCCAATGTCTTTATCCCTCTCCCTGTTTGGTGCCCCAGAGAGCTATTTTTTTTTCTGCCACTCCATCTTTACCTCACTTTTGTCAAGTGCACTGTATACGACAATTCAGATTTTAAAAAGGGGCGGGAGGACGCACTTGAGCACGGTTTCGAAGGGGTTCACTCCCAACAGACCTATGTGGGAGTAGAGAGCGACAGGAGAGGAGGTGCAAGAGCAGAGGGACGTCTGATCAGTGCCGTTCCGCTATTGATCATTTCATACATGCACAAACAGCTGTTAAATACAGAAAATACAGACTAGAAAAAAATTTCCCCACATCGTTTTGGCGCCCCCTCTAGTGCAGCGCCCCTCTGCATTGCGTACAGTGCATCCCCACTTCTTGTGCCACTGACCAAGCATCACCTCAGTTGGCCAGCTTAGTTATAGTTTGACTTAATTTTCAGTTGTTGAATAGAAAATTACAAATGTACTGTAGCATAATCCCATCAGCGGTTTAAATCCATTTTGTTTCCACAGGTCTGTAACAAGAAACCAGCTCATCAGCTGCTGACTGTAACAGATAAAGATGGACCAGGCTTTACTTCTCCATACAGCGTCAACATAAAGGACTCCTCTACTAAGGCTAACTGGACCGCTGTGATGAACAACAACAGTATGTAAACTAGTAATGACTGATATGAACTAACAATTATATCACAATATTGTTGCCGTTTCTGTTCTAATGGCGATGTAAATGATTCCAAAGGCCTGTTGAATTTTCTGCTAATCTGGCAGACCGAAGCTGACCAAGCCAAAGTTACCTCTGCAAATAAAAACTGCCTAAACCTGTAAAATAGAAATATTGCTTAAAGATCACCTGAATAAAACAAATCTAAATGTTTGTAGTGGGAATGCAATAAAGCTTGATGAAAAGAAACTTGTATTGACAAAACAATTGGCAATGTAGGAATTAGTTTTGTGACGGTGTTTATTGTATATTTTTCTTTTTCAGAAACTGGTATTATTCTGACTTTGATCCGTGAGCTGGAGAGCGGATTTTACAAGGTGATCATGACGGTTTCAGACAACCAGGGCCTGTCTCAGGTCAGCACAGTCACAGTTGAAGTGTGTGACTGCACTGGAGAAGAAGTGACCTGTAGAGAGAAAGTTATTGCTGGCTCTAACCTGCCAGTGATCCTGGGAATACTCGGTGGCGTCCTCCTGCTACTTAGTGAGTTTAAGAATTTACCACAGTTCTAGATGAATATAGGTTCTTTCAATGAAAGTTGGTCTGAAGAAAAATTGCTTATGGTTTTGATCTTTTCAGTCTCTAAATGACAAAAGTTCAACTATGAATTAACTAAAAGAATAATTTACTGAATTTGCTACTTGAAGAGAGTCATGTCAGATATTTTCACTCTGCTTTTGTCTGGATTAGTTTCTCTGTCTACTACTCCACTCACCCTCAGTCTTGACTGGAGTAGATTGTATTGTATTTTATCTGTCCAGACTTGATGAGGTAACCCAGGACATATTTTGGCATCATCATTCATCTCCTTTTCCAGTGTTTATCTAAAGACACAGTCAGTCCATAGTGGCCACCTTCCAGCTATATGGGATGATTTTGCTCTTGAAATTAAAAGTAATGTCAGCTTTTTTCTCTTTCAGTGCTGGTCCTGCTGCTGCTGCTATTGGCAAATAAAAACAAGCCAAAGAAGGAACAACCTTTACTCCTAGATAAAGACGTCAGAGACGACATCTTTTTTTATGATGAGGAGGGAGGCGGAGAGGAGGACCAGGTAAATGCTGCTTATATAATCAAGATTTATACTCTGGAACATTGTTTACATGTAATATTTTTTTACATGGGGCTGATGGCTATAACTGTTCATGAGAACACATTTAAATCTTTACTTTCAACAAGCTCTTCTGGTGGTTTAACACAGTGACTGTTTTCATGACTTGTAATCGAAAAGGAAGCTTTATTTTGCATTATTCTCCATTAGGACTACTTTGATCTGGGTGTTCTCCACCGTGGTTTGGACAACCGTCCCCATGTGTTCAGGGATGAAGTGGCTCCAGTTTTTCAGTACCAGCCTGTTGTGTACAAACCTCGGCCTGCCAATCCAGAAGATATCGGCGGCTTCATTGATGATGTGAGTTCAGAACACCACTGAAAAACTTACTTCTGTTGAAAAATAAGCCTGTAAGCATTATAATGCATTTCACTCTACGACACAGAACCTGAAGGCGGCAGACAACGACCCGACTGCTCCCCCCTACGACTCCCTGCTGGTGTTTGATTATGAAGGAGGAGGTTCTGAAGCTGGAAGCATTTCGTCTCTGAACTCGTCAAGCGATGGAGACCAGGACTATGACTGCCTCAGCGACTGGGGCCCTCGCTTCAAGAAACTGGCAGACATGTACGGAGGAGGAGATGATGACATGATGTAAATGTTCCAGTACTGAGGAAATGAAGCTGCATGAGTTTAAGTGTGCTGAAGTACTGACATCAGTGAGATGTTGTTTTGTGAATTTTAGTTCAGGCCCATTGGTAGTTGAGCCACTTCAGGGTTTGGTTTTATGAGTTTTCTAAATTAGAGAGGTCTTTCTGAGCCTTTTTTTTGTTTTTTTGTTTTTTGTTTTTTTAGGCTTGCCAAAAATGTTTTTTTTTTATTTGTAGCTTACTGGTATAGTGGACTCATACACTGAGAGACTTGCAGTATCACTGGTTTAAAAAATTGTGTGAAGCTGGTGAAATAAGGTACTTTTTATCTTTCATTTTTTGTATACTGTTTTTATATTTTTGCTTCAAGGATAGATTAGAAACATTTCAGAAATCATGAAATCCTGGTAGCCAGCCTAAAGTGAGTCAACCTCTCGACTACATTTGAGTTGATAATGCCTCTTGTACTGCTTTAAATCTTGATGCAATAATTTCTGATGTATGGTAAAAGCTTAAATGTAATGCTTTACTTTTATATAAAGTTATACATTTTAGATTTGTGTGGTGTTTGTGTTTTCCAGAATAGTAATTACTTTATTTATTGCAACAGTCAAACGATTGGAACATGGGTTTTATTATAACAATGTTTATTAAAAATCCATTAGAATGACTTTTTCTGAACTGGATTCTCAAAGGCCCATGATTTTAATGATGCCAGGTTGAAAACTGGAAAGTTCCCAAATAAATTACTGGAAAACTGCATTGCAGCTGTGGCTTTGACATAAGCATGTGAGTCTATGCATCAATACTGAATGTAAAGTCCTTTTGGTTTTCTGGACTTCAGAAAAGTGTTGCACAACTACAGACTCATCTGGAATCTGTCACCAACCAGCTGGTTGTGGTCTGACAACATAACATTTTGTGATATAAACTCGACTGTTTTAGAGGAAGGAAGACGAATCTGATCCTAAACATAAAATGGAAACTTGATGCTTTGCGGTGCTTTTCTGTGCCGTATTGAGAGCATGGATGGGACCATGTGTTGCTTGTTTTGTGTGTCTTCCCACAGGCACAAAAGGCACCAAGATGGACTGTGGCTGGGTCTCATTTCAATGACCAAAACCCACAACCAGGGCAACTAAGGAGTGGCTTCATAAGACACATTTCAAGGACTTGGATTAGCCCAGTCAGTCTCCAGACCAGGCGCCTCATGTATAAAGTGTGCATAAGCACAAAAAAATGTGCGGCGCCATATTTTACGCACAAATCGGCATGAATAAAAATTAACTTGGAGTTGGTTTGAGTAAATACACACTTTTTCCCTGGCGTGAAAATGTGCGGCAGCCACACAAACATTTTCTGTGAACAAAATTAAACTAAGCGTTAAAAGTCTCATAAATACACTGAAGTCTGATTACATTCAGTATTATTTAGATCACTAAATATGCTACACTAAAAGTTGGATTAAAGGTCCATTAAAAGTGCCAACTTTGCATTTAAAGTGTTCACAAAATAATGCAAAGTTGGGATTTTTAATGGATCTTTAATCCAACTTTAAAGCAACTTCTCATTAAAAGTGTTATTTACCAAATGACACTTCATTCGGTTATAAGAAACACCTGTTAGAATGACACCTGTTAGAAACGGAGTGTTTCTAACAGGTGTCATCTTTATGACCATCATGTCAGTCTTATGCACACCCCAGTGTTGTGTTCAAGACCACCTAACCCGAGACCAAGACAAGACCAAGACCAGAGTGTATCGAGACCGAGACGAGACCAAGACTTTTAGGGTCCGAGACCAAGTCAAGACCAAGACCGAGGAAAGTCGAGACCGAGTCAAGACCAAGACCAGCGGCCGTGCTACATGACACAATAAAATGTAAAATATGATCGAAATTGCTTCTCAGAATAATCTGAAAGATCCATATTCCCATAAAAACACCTAGATATTAAATACTTAATACATTTTACCAATATTAAATATTCCATTTCTGTGTTACAATGTGTGATGGTCTCGTGCCATCCCTAAAAACATAACACCCTGGGAATTTGCCCATATTGCTCATATAAGAATCCACCACTGTTGCACCATTAAACATAGCAATTGAGGCAATGCCCTGACGGTAAATAACGCTCAACTATGAACACTGACCAAGGAGCAACAAGCAAGAAGTAACCAAACAGAAGGCGCTCATCGTGACTGTTTTCACTCTCTATCCCAGTACATGAAGCCAGGTAGTCTGACACCATGGCAGACATTACAGTTACCACTTTGAACAAAAACAAAGAGCAATGTGCATGCTCTGCGTGCTCTTTCGTTCTTGTGTTTTAGTTATTTGTTAATTTAAATATCAACGTACATAATTAAATAATGATGCAGTGTACACAGAGCATTACTAGAACAAAGAACGGGTGTTCTGTCAGGTCAGATCGTCATACGCTTAACACGAACTCATGGTGTTCTGTCAGATCAGCATACGTTGTCAGATAGTCGTACGCTTAGCTCAGACATGCATACGCTGTCATTACCATATGATTTTATTTAATCAGCAACATAGAATCATGACGTAGATCATCATACACTTGGTTATTAACAGTTGTATGGCATCCAGCTGCAGCCAGACCTACTTTAAATACACTTTGAAACCACGACAACGCATGTATATCTACCTAGTTATCATATTATGTCATATTATAAACAATTTAATGACTTATTTTCGTCATAACTTGTTGCATATGCTGAACTGACAACTCCACTGACAGCAGGGCCGAGCGCAAATCGTGACACCGCACCTACTAATGGCACTTCCGGTGGCAGGTGTGACACCTGCCACAAGTGCCACTGCTTTCGGGACTAGCTGCCAGAGTTGCCACTGCGTTCGGCTGACTTCGGCTGACCTCGGCACTTCATACTGGCACTTCCGCTGACACCTGCCACAAGTGCCACTGCTTTCGGGTCTAGCTGTCAGTGTTGCCACTGACTTAGGCAAATGGACTACATATCCCATGATGCTTTATTACTAGTAGAAGAAGAACTTAAAGACAGACGAAGAAGACAGAATTTAATAAGAGTTTTTTTTCGCAGAAATACTTATGTTAGCTAAATTCCTACACGTTTTGTACATCATGTATGATTCGTTCATCCTATTTATTCACTAAAGTTCATCTGAATAATCCAGCCGACTCCTTTCGTCTTTGTATTAATCAAATACACAGCAGGTATCAGGGATGCCATTGGTTTCGGCACCTTTGTAACAGCTGAGTCTGGCTTCCACTAGAGCTGCCGTTAGGTGTCCAGGATGTTTCAGAGCTGTCACAACTGGTGCCGATGTTTTGGGGGATGGCAATGACAGTTTTTTGAAAACGTGTTACTTATAATGCGTGTTTATAAAAAAAAATTCAATGGTAATTGGTTATTTATCAATTTAACACTTTGAATATTTTTGACTGAGTTTAATTCAAGCAAGATGGCCAATTGAATATACTATAAAGTGTCACTATTACAGTGGAACCTGTCACTATGTTCAAGGACACATCTGGTTAATCACACATCACTGATAGTTAATAGGACTTTTTACTTAATCAAAATGACATTCAACCCTTGCCCATGTTTATATCGCAGAACAGTGGCTGACATGGTGCAACAGGAAGCCAAATGTTGCAACTGGATAATAGTAATAATAATCAGACTCTGTAAGCTATGCTAATTAACGTATATTGTAGAAATGAATAAAGTTTGAAAAATAAATTTAAGCTTAATGATCATAATTTCTCATGGAGGAATAATAAGTTATTTGATCCTGATGTAGTAAATTCACACGTTGACTAAACATGAATTTTACAGCAGACTTCAAATTGCTGTTTAAAGTATTTACATACAATGGCTAATAAATATTGACAAATCAATTACTATGCATAGACTTTGTGACATAAACTTGAAAAAATGTTGAAACATATCTGCCAAATAAAATAATATGTAAGCAGCACAATTTTCTTTGAAAAAAGCATTTTCATCTTAAGTATAACCCAAAGTAATTTTTATTTCCAAAAATATGTAACAATCTTGTTCTTAATGCTGCTTAGGATTCACACATTGTCAAATTTTTTGAGGTGTAAATACTTTGTGTTTTGACTTATCAATATTCAATATTGGTGTAAAAAAATTGAAGATGGTTTAACTTGAAAGTGAAAGTCCTCCTGCTGCCTTGAAAATGCTATTGAAATGCATTTTGTAGCTCAGATTTTAGTCATTTTCTCATCTTTGAATAAGAAAACTTTGAAGACAATGAACAGAACCAGAAACAAACACAGAGAAGCAAGCTTCATTTATTCCACACAAATCTGTAATAAACTCGACAAATAATGAAAAATAGCAGGGATTAAATTTAATAAATAAAAACAAGTAATAACTATTTAAAACTGGTTAACAGGCATTTTTGGAAAATTATGATAACATGTTTCTTTTTTTAAAAATTGCATTATCTTAACAAAAAACAATGAAAGTTGTAGTGGCTGCCTAGTCTATTAGATAATAGACCAGGCAGCCACTATAACTTATGACATCCTGTGCACTGTCATGGAACCATGCTGAACATAATGTCACTCTGGAATTGTCAATATCTCATGTTGCCACTGTCACAAATATTAACTAATAAGTCAATATTAGTGAACTTACCTGGTTTAATAATCAATAGCATTATATTAAGGTCACTGTATGAAAATAATTATAATCCGGAATTGACAGGAGCTTGTCAGCACTGACATACCATGGCAACCGAGTGTCAGTTGTAGTGGTAGGTACCTAGTGGTAGTTATTATCAGCTGTTGCAGAAGAGGTCCCATCTGACAGTGCAGGAGTTGTCTTTCTCTATTTAAGTCTGAACACCGGCTGTATATTTAAATATGTATGAGAATTATGTTGTAATTAAGATATATTTTATTTCTATTTGTTTGAACTAAAGTTATTCATATGCTACATTCTGTCTGAAACAGATAGAGAATGAGGTTAGCAGCCTGTGGCACCCATGGCCATCTTACTTGTGCCACCTTATCCAGTGGTAAGGTGGCACAAGTGGCACCTTACCCAGAAGCCCGTGGCACAAGTGACAGCTTATGGCAACTGTCAACATGTTTTCACTGAGGCTGTTTATTGGAAACTGAAATTTGAGACTGTATAAAAAATAGACCAGGGCATATTTGCTTTATTAAGGGAACAGAATACTTAAGAGGAAATGCAATACTTTGTGCCAGATCCACCATTATTTTCATTAATTATAAATTCATTCATATTAAATCTGACACAGAAGCTGTCACCAAAGAATATTTGTTAGAATATGTTCTCATCTTAACTTGTCTTTGAGTTATTCTGTGTTATGTGTTCATGTTTTCTAATTTACTTTGAAAGGTAAAGCTGCAAGTTCTGTATCCTGTCACTTTGTTTATGTGCATGTTGTACTGCTGTTGTCCACCAGGGGGCAATGAGAGTGAGTTCTTGTGTAAAGGCAGCACTGTTCTAACAAAGGAAGTAGAGATGAAGTTAACCGAAGGCTGAACGTTAGCAATAAAGTTAACACAGCTATCTAACGAAAAGAAGTGTGGTTCATTTTAAAGATGAGTACTGAACAAGAAAACACAATATTCTATTCCTATTCTATTGTTTTCCCCACTAAGCATATTTAAATATGCTGAAGTATGTATAATACAATTAAAAATACTTAAAAAATACAACTGTTTATAAATATGGCTGCATGTATAAGGTTTCCAGTAACAAAACAGCGTGTTATGAAAGATTAAATGTTCAAATACGTCATTGTGCCTGTTAAACATATAACGCTGAGTGGAGCGGTCGAACGCTATAAGATGGCCGCCCTAAATCTCGTCAGCAAAAATAGGCGAGAGCGGTCCGTGAGGCGTGGGAGGTGCCAGTATGAGGTCGTGGCAACCCTTGGAAGGTGCCGAAGTCAGTGGCAACACTGACAGATAGACACGAAAACAGTGGCACTAATGGCAGGTGTCAGAGGAAGTGCCAGTAAGAGGTGCCGAGGTCAGCCGAAGTCAGCCGAACGCAGTGGCAACTCTGGCAGCTAGTCCCGAAAGCAGTGGCACTTGTGGCAGGTGTCACACCTGCCACCGGAAGTGCCATTAGTAGGTGCGGTGTCACGATTTGCGCCTGCTGTCTCTCTCCACTGACGGTCGGACTTCTTAAGGCGCATGCGCTGGCATGGTACTCACTGCATGTATGCTAGGAACATAGAATCATGACGTAGATCTGTTATTAACAGTTGTATGGCATCCTGACTTAGCGGTTAAGTGAGTTTTACACGGGCGTGTGTTGTAGCTGACTCCAGCTGCAGCCAGACCTGCTTTAAATAACCTTGCAACCATGACAACACATGTATATCTATATAGTTATCATTGAAAACAATTTAATGACTTATTTTCGTCATAACTTGCTGCATATGGTGAACTTGACAACTCCTCTGACGGTCGGACTTCTTAATGCGCATGCGCAGGCATGGTACTCACTGCACGTATGCTATTCTGACAGAGTATGGTAATCTGATAGAACAACGGCTCTCAGTGAGTGACACTCCAGTCCTATCTAATAAATAAAGAGCCGTGGAGAAGAATCGACTGTTTCTGAATGTCACATCACTATATTGCAGACTTTTGGACATAGCGTTGTCCTATATATGCGACAAGTCAGTCAACATCTCCGCACAATAATTCAGGCAGTGAGTGACTTTTTTTTCATCACAAATTCTTATGTGTCTCTGTACAGCTAGCTTTGCTAACATTATGTTAACTGAGCTTACCTTCTTTGAGCTACTTTTCTAAGTGACGAAAATAGTTAGACGTTGTCCCCATCGTCTCTGAAAGCGAAGCGCTGCTGAGTTAGCTCTGGCCATCGGATTTCTTACTATTTATGCAGTGCTATTATATTACTGACGATTAGACAAACATTTTCTGCCGCTGAGAGAAAACCACTGCGCATGTCCTGGAGCGCCGCGCGAGTGAAAGGTGGGGAGGGGAGTTAAAGAGTGCAGAGAAACGGCAAAGGAAAACATATGACTTACAACCTTAAGACGTTGTGGATTAGCTATGTATGTGGCATCATCAGAACTGATGATGATTGTGACCGGATACCTGGAGTGGAAAAAACATTTCTGGGTGTCTTCTTTGCCTGTTTATGTTAGAAGTAGAAAAAAAGAATCAGCAATGTCATAGAATCAGCTGATGTTGGCATGAACTATGAAGCTGTTTTAAGTGCAAACTTAAGGGAGATAAAATACCTTAAAAGCTTTTTATCCATGATCTGAACATACTGATCCTTGCAGGGTATTGAGGGGGGCTGGTGGTGCCCATCTCTAGCAGTCAACAGATGAGAGGCAGGGTTCACCCTGGACAGGTCACCACCACAGGGCCCTGAAAGCTAGCAATGAATAAAATGTATGAAAGACAAATGTTAGATTAACAAGGGGAATAAATTCTGTCTAATTATTTTTAAATCAAATCATGTGTATTAAACACGGTGTTGGTAACACACCAGTTTTTGCTCTTAAAACTGTGGCCAGCTGCTCAGTAAAAAAAATAAAAATGAAAAATACTTACACCATAAAGACTATGTGAAGGTTCATCCTCAGAACTGATTGGTGATCTGGTGGAGCCAGAGCCTCTTCTGAGACAGGAAAGTCTTTAAGTTTCCTAATACAGTACCTGATCCCTGGCTTAATTTGATTAGACTGCAAAAATATGTTGAAGATAAAAACAATGATGAACGAATTATAACAACAGCCTCACAATATCAAACTCTCTTTAGCACACTGAGCTTAATTAAAACCAGGTTAAGTTTAGGAAGAAAACTATATTAAGTCGTATGGCATGGCGTTGCCCTCGGGCAACAAACCACATATCTGTACCTCACGTTGCTCCTTTATTTTATTTTTGGGGAGGATGATTTAAAGTACCTCCAGACATATTTTTGTCCAAATAACAAGGTATTGAGGTTCACGTGACTTTTTAATTGGAAGAGTAGCAGTCGTTTTTATGAAGCAGAGTTGTATGCTACACCTTGCCTCCTACTTGTAAGTTATAGATTATTTTTCTTCATGTTTAAATTTTGGGTAACTCTTACTAAAAATATTCTCATGTCTGTGAATATATAAAGAAGCATTGTAGATCATTTCAAGACAATTTTTTATATAATTTATATGCTAAAACTGTGGGGGGTTTTGTTTGTTGCCTCAGGGCAACATTGCGCAGTTAGGGCCCTTTTGTTCAGGCAATATTATTCTAGTGCATTGACATGCAGTTGATTACAAAATAATTATCAAGTCAACTTTTTAACTTTATTATTGACTGACAGCAACAGGAGATGGATTCAAGATCATTTCATGGACAAATAAGCTGGGGTCATTCCTGATGAAAACATGAGGATCCACTGTACAACCATTATTTCATTGGTTGTTTATCCTCAAAACTAACTTCAGTCCCAAAGAGTGATGAGCTGGTCATCAATGAACAAATGGCCCTATTCCTAGACAGGCAAAGACTGAAACAATACCTACCATTAATTCAATTTCACAGTTACAATCCACAAATACTTTTGCACCAAATATATCTCCTTATAAAAACTTAATAATAATATTACTCTCCACTTTAAGACCCTCAACATGCAGGTTTTCTTTCTTTCTTTCTTTTTTTTAAAATAAAGCCAACTAAATAAGGTGCATAAAAGCTTTAAATGCTTTGATAAATATCTCATGTCCACATTTATTTGTCTTGTACTAATTTTTTCCTTCTTTTCTTCCTGACTGCTTCCCGCCTGAAACATCCTGCTGGTGTTTGACTTTAAGGGAGGGGGCTCCTACTTGCAATACCCAGAATACGAATATCTGAAAAATAGGGCCCCGCTTTAAGAAACTGCCTGATAATAAAGGAGAAGAGGATGAAGAAAGATGTTGTACATGCTTGGTGCATTTGAAGACTATGGCTGCATGTACTTTAAGTGTCTGTTAGGGATTGGGATTTTTTTAAATGAATCTTTTTTACTTTAATCACCTTAGTTGTAATGAGCTTTTGCTTAGAGATAAAATAAATTGTTTGATTTAAAATATTTTCAATTATGAATAATTATGGGCTTAACTGTAAGTTTTGTTATGTTGTTGTTCTAAGTATAGATTAGCACCATGCCACAGTTCATGCTAAACCTTGTTTGCGAGCCAAATATCCGTCTCCCTGAGTTTGAAGAGTGAACGGTAAATGTCTATAAAATGTTGAGCAATCATGTTTTACTGTGTTGCTAAGTTTGAATGTAATGATTTCTGTAAATACCAGGTTTAAAAGTCATTTGTTCTGCTAATTTTACTTTTAAACTTGTAAAATTCAACTTCTACTTAAAGTGGAACTTACAAATACACGCAAGGGGGTTTCGTCACAGGCCTCAGGGAAAATACGTTACACTGGTTAATTGAGAAATAGAATTAAAAAAAACAACCATCCAATATAAGTTTTGTTGATGTTTAGCAACAAGTGATTTATTACAGGAACCACCAACTAAGAAATAATAATAGTTAGTTTGATACAGATCAAATAACCCAAAAAATCCTTCAAAAATGAGGTTAGTTTCTCTTTAATTCACTCAGTCCATGTAAATGTCCAAACTTTTCCGTCCCTTTCTTAATGTGATTATTTGTCCACAATCGAGTTCCATATGCGGGGAGAATTTCTCCGCTTTAATTCATAGCCCCAAATCCAAACGAAATCCAGCTCGTCAACCCCCGCCCCCCAAAATGAGAAATAAGAATGTGGTACCACCAAAAAATCCCCAAAAAGAAAAGTAAAGTCCAGATCTCACCGGGAAATCTTTCCTTTCCCTCCCCGGTGGCGTCTTCTCGCACCGTCGGCGTCCTCCGGCAAATTGGCGTCCACTTGCAGCTGGCGGCAGTTTCTGAGTACAAGCTCCAATTTAGCATCCGACAGCGCACGATCCGTGGCGCTGGGGCGACTTCTGATTGCTGTTATCTTATTTTCCTTTGATCGATCACTTATCCAAACTTTTAAATCACATCAAGTCTCCCGCTGCACGGACTGACGGTGAGCGTCTTCCTCTCTGATTGCGCCGCCCCGCGCCGACGCACACGCCCCCTTTTATACGCCAAATCTCAGTCACACCTAAAATCAGCATGACCTGCCCAAAAAATCAGTTTTACAAGTGGAAATATGGAATAAGTTTTATACAGAAATATCAGCAACTGTTATCCAAATCACTGTTACATTTTCTCTTAAATGTATTTTATATAGAAAAAAACAAACATAGTGGTTATGTTACAATCCCCCCCCCCCCCAGCCGGAGGCAAGGGAGGCTGAACCCCAAAATAAGGCTTTAGGTTAACCACATTAACCGTGTCTGTTTCCTGGCACTGGTCTTTCCACTGGAGCTGATAATTTACTGGGCCTAACTGTTTCCTCACTGTAGCTGGTCCTGACCACTTTGGCGCTAGCTTTGCGGAAAAATTATCTATGGCTTTGGAAAGGGGGTGAGACCTTACCCAGACCAAATCTCCCGGCCGGAACTGTGCACCCCTCCTCCGGGCATTATAGTATTTGGCTTGTCGGGTTTGACTTATCCCAACTTTCCGTTTGACTTCTTCTTTCATCTCATTGTGTCGCTCCAACAATTTATATACAGTTTGCTGCGGGGATGGTGGTTTGGCTATCATCCTTTCCAATGGCCCTTGAAGTTGACGTCCCAACATTAGCTCTGCAGGGGATTTCCCTGTGGTTTCATGTTGAGCACCATTGATGGCGAAACGGAACTCCCAGATATGGTGGTCCCATAGATTGTGATGTTGTCCAACAAATGAGGCTATCATTGTTTTGATGGTTCTGTTAGCCCGTTCAGTCAAGTTAGATTGGGGATGATAGCTGGTGGTAAAATGGTGTTTTACCCCCCACGCAGCACAAAAACTGGACATCTCTTGACTGGTAAACTGGGGGCCCCGATCAGACACCAGGCTTTGTGGAACGCCAAAGCGAGTGAATATCTCCTCCCGGAGGATAGTGATAAGTTTCTGTGTCTTGCTGTCTCTTATAGGAAACATTTCCACCCACTTTGTGAAGTAGTCGATCACGACAAAAAGGAAAACATTTCCTTTTTTGCTGCGTGGAAAAGGTCCCATCAAGTCCACCCCAAGTTTTGCCCAGGGTTCAGTTAGAGGAGTGGGTTGCAGAAAACCAGCTGGAGCTTGATTGTCGGGTTTGTACTTCTGACAAACTGCACAGTTCTTTACATGAGTCCACACATCCTTACGGACTGACGGCCACCATGCAACCTCCAACAGCCGGAGAAGTGTCTTTAGCCTGCCCAGATGTCCACTCAATGGACGATCATGGAAGTACTGGAGAAACTGAGGAACCAAGGACTTGGGAACCACCAGCTGGTATTTCATGCCATCTTTTAGTGGGGTTTTCCTATACCAGAGATCGTGAACTTTGTCGAAGAGGATCCTGTCAGGTCTCCGGTATCTCGGGCCTTGGACCATATCCATGATGTCTGAGTCTTTTTCTTGAGCTTCCTTGATTTCTACTAATGATAGGGGTAAGCCTAACATGGCTTTAGCAGAATTCAGGGCCACATGTGCTGGTCCAGCTGAATCAGTGGGCATCGCTCGGGACAGCGCGTCAGGCACTACATTGTGCATTCCTTTTCTATATCGTACTTCAAAATTGAAGTCTTGCAACCTCAACACCCAGCGCGTTAACCTAGAACTGGTTCTGGGGCAATTGAATGCCCAGGTTAAAGCAGCATGGTCAGTGTAAACGGTGAACTTTGTACCCTCTACAAAATGTCTCCACTTTTCCACGGCCCAAACAACCGCCAAACATTCCTTCTCAGAGGTGGAGTAGTTGTGCTCTGCTCCTTTCAATGATCTTGAAGCAAAAGCAATGACCTTTTCTCCATCAGGGATTGGTTGGACCAGGACAGCCCCCAGACCAACATCACTGGCATCTGTATGAATTTCGAATGGTAACTCGAAATCTGGCTGCCCCAGTATGGGTGACTCCACCAAAGCCTTCTTCAGCGTCATGAAAGCGCGTTGACAGTCCCCTGTCCACTCCCACCTTGCATCTTTTTTGAGCAGCTGATAAAGAGGCGTAGCTATGTCTGCAAAATGTGAGATGAACTTGTGGTACCAACCAACCATCCCAAGGAATCTCTGGAGAGTCTTATGGTTAGTTGGAGTTGGATAAACCGTAATGGCGTGGGTTTTCTCTGGATCCACTTGAACACCTTCCGCTGACACAATATGTCCCAGAAACTTGAGTTCTTGCTGGAAAAAGTTGCATTTTTTAAGATTGAGGGACAAATTGGCGTGGTGTAGCTTTGCAAATACTGTGTCCAGGTCCTTCAGGTGTTGCTCAGGAGAGGCTGAGAAGACAATCACATCATCGATGTACACACAGCAGATCTTTCCCCGTAGCTCTCCTAAAACCTTCTCCATTAAGCGTTGAAAGGATGCTCCAGCATTTTTCAATCCAAATGGCATGCACTTAAATTGATAAAGTCCAAATGGGGTAATAACAGCAGTTTTTGCTTTGCTGTCCTCTGCCACCGCCATCTGCCAATAGCCAGACTTTAAATCCAGGGTGCTGAAAAATTTTGCTCCAGACATTGACTCCAACAACTCATGGATGATGGGCATAGGATAGGCATCCTGAAGAGTTTTGGTGTTCAAAGCTCTATAGTCCACACAAAATCGAAAGGATTTGTCTGGTTTGGGAACAAGGACAACAGGCGACCCCCAGGAGGACTGTGATGGCTCTATAATATCATCTTTAAGCATTGCATCAATCTGTTCTTTGATTATTTGCCGCTTGAAAGGAGACACCCGGTAAGCTCTGCAGCGAATGGGTATTTCATCTGTGGTCATTATTCTGTGTTCTTCCACAGATGTCCTACCCAATGCATCTGAGCATACAGATGGCCAGGCCTTTAAAAGCGTCTGGACTTCCGGTGGTTGCTTTGTCATCCAAGGATATGACTCTGTGGTTGATGCCTTGTTCTCCTCCATGGGCAGAGCCAGGATCAGATGAATTGGAGAAAATCTAGCAGGCACAGATGTTGCGGCCACAGCTGAAGATGAAAAAGGGTAAAAGGTATAACCTTTTGGCCCTTTTACCCCATATGTGTAGTCGCCTAGGTTAATAATAGCAGAAGTTTTGGTCAGAAAATCGAGACCTAAGATGATGGGAAAGGTGAGGTTATTATCCTCCACCACAAAGGTCTCTAAAGACCACATCATCCCATGCCACCCATAAATGATTGTGGCTTTCCCCAAAGCACTATATGTTTTGCCATTGGCAAGTGCAAACTGTTGATTGTCGGCTGGCTTCAAAACCTCCCCTTCTCGAGCAATCCTTTTCCACTGACTATTTCTCATCAGGGAATAGGTGCAGGCTGTATCCAGTACAGCATTATACATCCTGTCGCGCACCTCTATGGGAACATGAAGGAGGGAGGATGCAGGGCCACGCTGAACAACAGATACAGAGTTGGTTGACCTTCTGGGATTTCCCTTAGGTTGTCCTCTTGCTGGGCCTTTCTCTTTGGCTTTGTGCTGATCCACTTTCCCCCAGTAGATTTTAACACCAGCACAGTCTTTTTCAACCTGGGACCCCACCTTTATTAATTGATCCATGGATGTGACTGTGCCCCTCAAACAGCCTGCTATTTTCGGGTTGCAATTGTTTAAAATCCTCCTCACAAGCTCTGCCTCACTGATGTCCGGCTTCCATCTTAGACACAGTGCTTGATACTCAAAGGCAAAGTCTCTCAGACATTGTTCTGGCAACTGGACCATGTCTCTTAACTTCTCTTCTACCTCTGAAAGGTAGTCTGGAGGTAAAAAAGCAGCACAAAAGGCGTTCTTAAATTCAAGCCAGTTGTGTATCTTGTTTTTAGCCACACTCCACCAACTCCGTGCAGAGCCTTTTAAGACAGCTGTTAAAGCTCCTAATAATTCAGGATCAGACAGGGGTCTTACTGTTAGATATGTCTCACACTGATCAATGAAGTTTAAAACATCAGAAACTTCTCCTGAACCTTCAAATGTGGGAAACTCCAAGAGCACGGGAGGTTTGGAATAAATCACAGGTGTTCTGCTTGATGTAGGAACGGTCAAATGGGAGGTTGATGCCGGAAAGTCTGTCATCCCACTGTTTATTGATGGCATAACTGGAACCATTCCTGGAGTGATGTAGGCAGTAGTTTGATCCTTCCTTGGTGCATGTGAAGGTCCAAGACTTCCTTGTGGTAGACTTTGTACAGGTAGGGCTAAAGGTGGAGATGAGATTTCGGGTAAAGTAGGTCTCATGGTGGAGGAGAGATGCTCAGATGGCACGGGGAGACCTGGTCTAACACTATCAAAAGCGTGAATAGCTGTAGAGAGTCTAGCGCGCTTCAGCCTCTCTATTTCAGCCCTCCACTTCTCATCTCGTCGCAGCAAACAGTCTACAACCTTAGCTTCAAATTCCTTAAAAGCTGTGTTCATGCATTGCTCCATGGCCTCGACATTCCTATCTATATATGTCCTGATGTTTTGCTCCCTATTCAAAGCACTATCTACAGAGGCCCGGAAATCTTCTTCCAGTGATGTAATCCTAACCCCCATGTTAGTTAAATCACCCCTAATGCCTTTAATGTCTGACATAGTGAGATATTCTTCCTCATCATCCTCTCTGTCTTCAACTTCATTATCTGATGCATAAAGGGAGCTAATCAGAGAAGTTATTTCACCTACAGGATTTCTCCTTGTAACCCAGGCTTCTCCTCCTCTGTTGTCAATCGCTTCTTCCTGATCTACAAGAAGACCTGCTTCCCTTTCTTCCTCACCCTGATCAGTATCTTTTTCCTCAACATGTTCTGGTTGAGATGTTATGTCAGCCATCTTGAGCAGAAAAACCACTCAAACAAATAAATTCAAAATCTACACCAAAATGTTCTTTAACTGTGTCAACATATATAACACAAAACCTGAGATTATACAATCCTGGTCCCCATGCAGGCCACCATTTTGTAAAATTCAACTTCTACTTAAAGTGGAACTTACAAATACACGCAAGGGGGTTTCGTCACAGGCCTCAGGGAAAATACGTTACACTGGTTAATTGAGAAATAGAATTAAAAAAAACAACCATCCAATATAAGTTTTGTTGATGTTTAGCAACAAGTGATTTATTACAGGAACCACCAACTAAGAAATAATAATAGTTAGTTTGATACAGATCAAATAACCCAAAAAATCCTTCAAAAATGAGGTTAGTTTCTCTTTAATTCACTCAGTCCATGTAAATGTCCAAACTTTTCCGTCCCTTTCTTAATGTGATTATTTGTCCACAATCGAGTTCCATATGCGGGGAGAATTTCTCCGCTTTAATTCATAGCCCCAAATCCAAACGAAATCCAGCTCGTCAACCCCCGCCCCCCAAAATGAGAAATAAGAATGTGGTACCACCAAAAAATCCCCAAAAAGAAAAGTAAAGTCCAGATCTCACCGGGAAATCTTTCCTTTCCCTCCCCGGTGGCGTCTTCTCGCACCGTCGGCGTCCTCCGGCAAATTGGCGTCCACTTGCAGCTGGCGGCAGTTTCTGAGTACAAGCTCCAATTTAGCATCCGACAGCGCACGATCCGTGGCGCTGGGGCGACTTCTGATTGCTGTTATCTTATTTTCCTTTGATCGATCACTTATCCAAACTTTTAAATCACATCAAGTCTCCCGCTGCACGGACTGACGGTGAGCGTCTTCCTCTCTGATTGCGCCGCCCCGCGCCGACGCACACGCCCCCTTTTATACGCCAAATCTCAGTCACACCTAAAATCAGCATGACCTGCCCAAAAAATCAGTTTTACAAGTGGAAATATGGAATAATTTTTATACAGAAATATCAGCAACTGTTATCCAAATCACTGTTACATTTTCTCTTAAATGTATTTTATATAGAAAAAAACAAACATAGTGGTTATGTTACAAACTTTTAGAAAGTTATAAAAAAATGTTTTAAACATTGCAGTTTGGTCACGTTTTGCTATTTAACTTTTCTGTGTTTCTTATATTAATTTTGCATTGCCTTGGAATGCGGAAACGTTGGTGTGGCTATTATCAGTTAGGTTTATGCCTAGAAAGCTCTCTGCATCTTTGAGGAAAGGTGTGGTGATCTATCAGTGAGTCAAAGGCAGCAGAGAGCAATGCAAGAGTTGTGCAAGACAACAGTGACACAGAGTTAGGAGGACAGATGAGTTTAAGAGAAAAGTGGAATTGCATAAATCCAAACTGGATGAGTCCAAAACTCCAACAATTAGACTATCGTGAGACAGTTAAATATTTTTTATCTTCATTATCTTAGCCCATAGTAAATATAATATTATGATAGTGATATTTAACAGCATCAAATGTAACATCCAGCCCTGAACAGAACGTGACATTTATTCCCATCTGTGAATATTCTGCTTACAGTTAAGTTAAGTTATAGACCAGATGATGTAGCTTAGCAAAAAAAAAGAAAAAAAAGAGATGATATAGTTTTCCCTGTGCAACTTTTAAATGATAATACATTTTTATTAAATACTCAAATAGAAACCTTATTAGTGGGAATTCATAAAACAGAAAAATTACATTTTGGAGTCAAAACCACAAAACTCTGCAATGTCGAGTGTCAAACTTGACATTGCAGTGTTTAGTTAATTAACATCTGGTCAATTTCTAATCTCTACGGAAATTTCACCACCAACATGTTTTAACAGAGCCGTCTGTGGGGGTGGGATCAGCAAATGTTTTCCTCTGATAAGAACTTCATAGATCTTGGCTTTGAAATGTTCAGACTATCTCTTCACATTTTATATCACATCATCTTAAAGTGAAAATGTTTCCACAGCTCCACATGTGAGGATTTTTAACTCGTTCAGTCAGTTGTGGTTTTGAAAGAGGATGTGAAAAAAGGAAGGTCTGAAGCTCTGTCCGATTCTGTGTTTAAGCATTCTGATTTTGCATCTTTACATTTTAAATGATACACATACTTCAGTTTTACTCGGCCTCTCACATGAAGTTTACCAGAACTCACTTGCTGCAGATGGGAAAGTTTGAAAATGGACACAAAAGAAAGCAAATGAAACCTACTTAAAGTGATGAATCTGACAAAAGAAAAAAAAGGAACTTTTGATTCTTCTTGCTTCTACTTCTCATTTGTTTTTTGTGGGTTTTTGTGTCTGCTCATCTGGTGGTTTGTGCACAGACTGCAGACATGCAAGTAATCTTCAGGGAAATTGTTCATCTGAACAGATTCAGACGCTGGCTTTTTAGTTTTTCCAAAAGATTTTGGTCATAAAGGTAAATCAGCAGAACATCCACAAATGGGGACCACTTGGTTTGTAGTTTGGTGTGTTTGGATCTTGTGTCAGGTAAGAAATCTTCCCCTCTTTACGTTCTTAACAAACTCATTAAATTTAAATAATTCTCAATTTCTAATATTTAAGCTTTTTGCTTGTTTATGTATGTGTTGTAAAAGTGGCTGATAAAAAATTGTAAATATTAGGTTTAAAGGTTTAAGGACAAAACGATACATGGTTCTAACATTTAGCTTAGACAGTATATGGTCTGTTTTACTTACTACACAAACAGTTTTATTTTATTGTTTGGGGTTAACCTCATCAAGTTTCCATTAATGCTAATGAGGGAAGGTTGTTTTCATTTTCTTGTTCAGTAGTCCTGTAATCAATTAAAAATGTGATGAAATATAAGGTTTCCCCCAGAAAACTTGCTAAGCCCGGTGGTTGGGCACTAGGCAGTCATTTGTCCTGCGGCCCGTTGGGCTTTTGAGTTAAAAAATGTTTAAAGTTGACAGGAAATTTGAAAATAATAATAATAATTATGTATTATTGAAAGACGGGAACACCAACTATAAAATCTTAAAAATGCAAACATTTTAAAAAGACAAATAAATAAGCTATATTTAGCCTGGTGGGGGCACAAGTAAAGCCTGGTGGCCCGTGAGGCTTAGAATACACTGAGATATCTATCCATTCATTTCCTGTACACCCTTGTCCCTTAGTGGGGTCGGGAGGGTTGCTAGTGCTAGTCCAGCTAACTTTCCGGGCGAGAGGCGGGGTACACCCTAGACAGGTCGCCAGTCTGTCGCAGGGCAACACAGAGACAGACAGGACACACAACCATGCACACACACACTCACCTAAAGAGTACTTTGAGAGGCCGATTAACCTGACAGTCATGTTTTTGGATTGTGGGAGGAAGCCAGAGTACCAGAGAGAACCCACACATGCACAGGGAGAACACACAAACTCCATGGAGAAAGACCCTGGGCCAGGAATCAAACCCAGAACCTTCTTGCTGCAAGGCAACAGCTCTACCAACTGTGCCACTGTGCAGCCCACCCTGAAATATTTGACATCTAACTTGATCATTGTACTAATATTCTGCCGTCACCAATTAAGATTTTTACAGATGAGTACATTTACGAAACTTCAATCCATTCCCCATGAAAAGGAAAATGAAATGTTTCCAACAATGTATGAAACCAAACTGTTGAGACCAACATTATGACGCCACAGATTAGAATTAATCTAATAAATAAATTCATTGTGTCTCTTCTACTAGACCTCAACTGCTGCAGATGGGTCATCATGTGAACCTGGATTTGAGTCAGAGCTGTTTATATTGAAAGTGAGCAGAAAGAACCTGAAGCCAGGCACAAGACTGGGCAAAGGTATCAGTATTCCCTCCATTGGTGGATCTCTAAAAACCAGGGTGCCTACTAGGGTCGGCGGGGGAGCTTACTGCCTGGGAGAGAGTTTAACCCAGAGATGGTTAGTCTTTCCCTGCATCTGCTCCATCACTCCACCACTCATGTCTCTGCTTCAGCACGCCTGGCTCCATTATTAGCTCGTTAACAGAGCTCTGCAGAGCTTGACTGCATGCTAGTGAGGCAGTTTCACTATTTAATTCTAGCATGTGGGACAAGGGACACATGTAAAAGTTGCAGGACTCTGGCCCTTTAGGGCCACTGGATTAGATTAAATGCTTAGAAACGCTCTGCCTGAAAATCTGAGGTATGAAGAAAATTTACCTTCCAATGTATGTTTTAAAATGTCTTGATTCTTAAATCTCCATGGTGCTTACATTTTCACAATTCTTTTGTAGTTTATGTTTTCTAATGTCTTATTTCTATTACTTCTATTACCTTACTTTGCGTTTGTGGGCAAAACTGAGAGTTCTTTGTTTTTACTGTATCCACTGTATTTTAAATATATTAATTTATTTAAATGTATTTATTTCCAGTGGGCTTCACTGACTGCACGACCCGCACACGATTTCTTTTCAGCACTGATGACAGCCGTTTAGCTGTAGAGACTGAAGGAATATTAACTGTGAGTAACAGACTGACTGGAAACCCATATTGTTATTGGACGACATGTCACATGACTCTCACATGTGTGACATGTGACTCTCACATAATGCTGTAAAGTGACCTTGGGTTTTTTGAAAGGCGCTGCCAAATGAAATGCATTATTATTATTATTATTATTATTATTATTATTATTATTATTATTATTATTATTATTATTATTATTATTATTATTATTTATTTTATTTTATTTATTTTTTTTCATAAAAGAAAGTAAAATATGAATTTTAATCAAAATATCAATAATATATGATCAACATTATTACAATTTAAAATAACAACTGACAGGTGGTTAAGTTTGGCATTTTTGGAACGCTCGTCATTGTTCCTGAAAAGAAGGTTTATAAATGCAGGCTGGCTGAAACATTTTTCTTTAAACAGAATCACATGATCTCATCATTTCTGAGAGTTAAAGAGACACCAGGCTCATGACCGTTGCTCTTGTCTCCGTCCAGGTAAAGAGACAGGTTGTCCTTCATGAGGGGAACCAGAACTTCTTGGTCCATGCCTGGGATTCACAAGGTCAGAAAATGACTCTTCCTGTCAGGCTGCTGTATCAAGATCATCACTATATGAACAACCGTCTGGATGCTGAATTTCATCATGAGGCTCACAAACTCAGCAACCAGCTTCATGATCACCTGGATTCTGATAATAATCAGCAGGTAAGTTCAGAGCAACTGTAAAGTGGACCAGAAAGGAAAGTTGTTCTTCTAGAAAGAAGTTTTAAAAAATGCATCTTACCTGTCATAAACTCATCTAATCTCCTCTTAACAGCTTTTCTTTTTTAAAAAGGTTTGATATGTAGAGATGTTGAGATGCTGATCCTCCCTGGATGTATTTAATATTTCCTGTTCTCAGATCCCCATCCTGGATTTCCCCAAATCTAATCCAGGGCTGAAGAGGAGAAAGAGAGACTGGATTATCCCTCCTATTAATATTCCTGAAAATAGCAGAGGACCTTTTCCCCGGTTTGTTGCTGAGGTAGGAGGAACTAAAATGTCCTACAATTTGTTTTTGTTTTCAAGAATTAGGGAAAATGTAACCCAATTTGTTTTATATTATATTTTATATGATAATTTAAATTGGCCTCAAACTTTCTATATTTCATGTTGTGTTTAATTCCTGCTCCAACCCTGACTTGAAGAAAAAAGATACATGTTTTCTGACCTATTGTTTGTGGGGGGTTTTAAGCCAGAACTAGAATATAATCAATGCTTTAACTAAACCATCTCTCTCAGGCTTAAATTAATAAAGAATCAGACATTTGCAACCAATAACTGTGAAAGTTGTGTAAACTGAACCTTGGTCTGTGTTGTCCAGATTCGCTCTAATAAAGATAAAGTGAAGAAGATCCATTACAGCATCACTGGTCCTGGAGCTGATCAGCCTCCTGTTAATCTTTTCACCATGAACAGAGTCACTGGTCATCTGCATGTCACACAGGAACTAGACAGAGAGAAAGTGGACAAGTACATGGTCAGTGTTTTCTCTGTTAGTTTAAACTTGATGCTGTTCTGTGTAATTTAATCTGTTAGAACATTTCAACATGTTTTTATGGTAGCATGATTCTTGCCAACAGGTGAATCTTTCTACAGTATTTCAAACATCTGAAATCAAAGATTTAATAAATAAAATTGCAATGTTTTCATTTGACTGAAGAGAGAATTTATCTGTTTTAGAGTTCTGGATTATAGTCATTCAAAGATATTGAATATAAATAAAAACACACGATCAAAAATAAATATGAACTGAAAGCAGCAGCACGTAATACAAAAATGTCTTGGTGATGGAAAACTGTACCATATCTATAGCTTCAAGTCCATTCTGTGGCAGAGGGAGGCGACGGAAAAGCAGAGGAGCCGATGGATGTTATAATCAATATAATTGACCAGAATGACAACAAACCTGTTTTCAGTCTGCCTGCCTATAATGGAGAAGTTCCAGAGGTCTCACAAAAAGGTAAAGTCCCTGGCTTCAGCTCTTGAATACACGTAAATAATATCTTACAAATAAAATTGTTTTTAACACATAAAATATATTTTATAAGTTTGGTGAAATGTAATTTCTTATCACAAACATTTAGTCCAAGGATGATTTGTGAGAATTAATGGTTAAATCTTTGGCCCAACATCATTGTTATCCGTGGAGCTGAAGGGTTTAGCACCAGATTATTGAACTGCTTGGAAACAAAACTTTCAGATAAACTCAGTACTTAAACAAAACTAGAACATTGATGAGTATTCCATCAAAGTTCTAATGGGCACTGTAAAGAAAATGGCATTACTAACCCCTTCAAAGGGCATTAATACCCTTGAAATTGTATTTAAGTTTAATTAAGAAACTTAAATATGGTATTACATTGGTATTATATTTATTGACATATAGAACACGTGTAAATCAGAAATCCATAAAACTGTTTATGTCCTCTCAGACAATAAAGACTAAGAGTAATAAGGCTAAGACCAAAGAATAAGAACAAAATGCTTAATCCAACATTCAACAGATCTACCTCAGACCATCAAGACACATTTACCGATATAGATCCACACATTGCCTGAAAAGCTCAGTGAGAAAACATATTTCTGTGGTGAAAAGATCACATTTTATTTATTTATTTATTTTTTTTTAGAACTTACACTTTTATTATTTTTACAGAGCAATTATACAGCCATACATCAGTAGTACATAATACAAGTGTTGACAATATGAAGTTTTCAAAAAAAAAAAAAAAATAATAATAATAATAATAAAACATCTTGCATGACATCTTACAACCTCACCATCACATCTGTAGACTCATCACCATACAACCCTAAAATAAAGATACACTTTGGGCGGGACAGCTAAACACCATATGCCAAAAGACAAACTTGCTGGACTTATTTACATCAACAGAGCTTCTGCTGGCCCCCAGCGCAGGATAAAAGTAGTTTTATGAAGTCTTAATGAGTAGATCATTTTTTCCATTTGATATAATTCCCTTACTTTTTGAACCAATAAGTCATAGGAAGGTGGTTCCAATTGCATCCACCTGATTGTAATGCATTTCAGGGCTCCTGTAAAAAGGACATTTAACAGATGTACTTTAGCTCATCATTGCAAACCATCTAGTATTATACCAAGTAACGCAACTGATTACAGTTGCGTTACTTGGTATAATACTAGATCCATTGGTATAACTTCCGGAAAGATATGGTTTATAGCCCTGTACACCTCATCCCAAAAGTTTTGAAGTTTGGGGCATGACCAAAAAATGTGTGTAGGATTGGGGACTGCTGGGCCACAGTTTCTCCAACACAAGCTTGGTATTTTAGGATCCATCTTAGCAACTACATCTGGGGTCCTGAAATATCTGCTAATAATTTTCCATTTATTTTCCCGTCACGTATTTGAGTTTGTAACTCGATGTGCCTCAGTCCAGACTCCCTCCCATGTTTCGTCAGAAATTATTTTGGCCGTCTTTGCCTCCCATCTTTGTTTTGTCCAAGTGAGTTTGTTAAGGTTCATTGACAGAAACACCCTATATAACTTTGCTATCAATTTTTTACCCCCTCTCCCTTTCTGAAAATGGATTAGGAGGTTTTCTATTGGTGTGGGATTTAGTACTCTTTCCCAGTCCCTGTGTGATGACAAAAAAGAGCCCAACTGTAAATATCTAAAGAAATCACTTTTCTGGAGATGAAAATTCCTACATAACTCTTCAAACGACATAAGGTTGTTCCTGTTGATCAATTGATGAAGAAATGTAAGCCCCTGTTCAGCCCATTTAGAAAAAATTTTGTCTAAGAAATTGGGTGTGAAGGATTTAATATGTCCAATGCTTGTTAATGTTGATAAACTTCTTGGTATCTTTAATGGTACTGAGCACTTCGCTTGCTCAATGCTCAGCCATCTTGATTGAGAATCCTGTTGGATCCATGAAATTAAAGGCTTTAACTGAGCTGCACAAAAATAGTATTTTAAAACAGGAAGATTGAGAGGATTGAGACCCTCTTCTTTGTAGTGTTTTATATTTTATGTGAGGGTGCTTGCTTTGCCATATGAATTTTGATATCATTTTATCCAATTCAACTCACGTGGACTTTGGTATGCCAACAGGTAACATCTGGAACAAATACAATAATCTGGGTAACAGATTCATACGAATGGTTTCAATGCGACCGAAGAGGGACAAAGGCAATGCTGACCACCGCTCTAGGTCCTTCTTAATTATATCCAGTGTTTTGCTGTAATTGACATGATATAAATCATTTAATGAGAGAGGAATATTGACGCCTAGGTATTTGATGCCCTCCCTAGGCCACCTGATGCCACTTTGTTGTTTAATCCCCAGTGGAATATTGTTATTGACATCCATTGCCTCTGTCTTGTCAACATTTATTTTATAGCCAGAAAAATGACCATAAACAGGGATCATTTCCCTCAGACGTGGTATTGATAATGTAGGGTCAGACAGACACAGCAGTACATCATCTGCATAAATAGATATTTTATGTTCCTCTGTACCAATCAAAATCCCTTTAATTTCATCCTTGTCCCTAATAAGCTGGGCCAATGGCTCAATGCTAATTGCAAACAGAAGGAGTGACAAAGGACACCCTTGCCTGCATCTGCGCTCCAGCTTGAAACTTGCCAAACTGAAACCATTAACTCTTACAGCCACTTGTGGGGATGAATATAATGTATGTATCCATATGACCTTGGGCCCAAATTTTAACCTCTTTAACGTTTCAATAAGGTATTTCCATGACACGCGATCAAAAGCTTTTTGGGCGTCAGATATTACAGCCGTCATAGCTTTATTTTCTTTTTGGTGAGACATAATATTTAATAACCGACAGATTATTTCCATAATGCCTCCTGACAATAAATCTGGTTTGATCTGGATGTATGAATTGGTTTATTATGACATTTAGTCATCTCGCCAGAATACCAGTTAGAATGCGTACGTCCCCATTAAGCATCCATATTGGTCTATATGACCCACAGTCAGTGGGGTTCTTACTTTCTTTATGTAACACAGATATTATAGCATCAGACCAGGATGGCGCCACTGTTTTAGTTGCGTAACGACATGTCACATAACATGGTGACATGTGGGGTGGAGTAACGATGTCTATGAAACATTTATAGAATTCATTTATGAAACCATTGGGGCCAGGACACATATTATTTTTAAGGGATAAAACAACGTTTTTAATTTCTTCTTCTTGAATGGGCTTATCTAATTGTTTAGCTACAGTATCGGATAATTCAGAAATATTTATATTTTGTAAATAGTCTGCTATTTCACATTTTTTTTAAGTCCAATTCTGCCTCAACAATGTAATCTTGTTAATTTTGTATCTCTATTATTTGCCCTAAATGGGATAAACATAAATACATTTTATTCTGGGGGCAAATAATTATCTGCATTTAACAATACCCAGTAACCCCACTGAAATGATTTATGTTCGCAGGTTACCAGTTTTGAACCAAATTTGAACTAAGTTCACAGATCCAAAGCGAACTAGTTCTCAGTCATACATGCCCAGAACCAGAGTCAAACATGGAGAAGCAGCATTCAGTTTTTAGCTCCACTAATCTCCTGTCAGCTCAGCTCAGCCTCACTGTTAAATTTCTTTTGATAAACTGATTAATCTGCTCTCATTAATCTGCTTTGTGTTTCCTCTTGATTAGGTTTTCAAGTGATTCAGGTTGTGGCCACAGATGCTGATGAACCAAATACTGACAACTCTGCCATCCAGTACCGCATTGTCAGTCAGGAGCCAGAAGAGCCCGGTCCCTCCATGTTTACCATCAACCCAAATACTGGAGTCATCAGAGTCAAGGAAGTTGGACTGGACCGAGAGGTGAGAATTCTGACAATAGTTCTGTTTGATAGAAAACAGGAACAACCTAAATTTAACTTGCCTTTAATGTCACATTAAATCCTCATTGTCAGATTTCCTTTATTGGTGATATGTGGGTTTTGGTCACAATTCTACCTTCATACAGAGCCTGAGAATAACTTAAGATACGTTTGATCAAACTAAGATTCTATATTAAGTAGTTAAAAGCTCAGCTTAAAATGTCTTGTTAGGGATCCGAGCCTGTTGGATAACCAATGAAAGGCCAGCGGAGCAGGGAACCTTGTTGTTTTTGCTGTGTTTTTCCATGATGCTTAATATTATGTTTCTCAGCTGAAACTCATACTGCAGTCTACCCCCCCAAACTTACTACAACTTTTATTAAGTATTCGGCTTCAGGACCCACACCGCTACCGAGATGCACATATTCAGGCATGTGCACCTGTAGGTGGCGGTATGGCAGAAAACACGTGTTTATGCTTATAACTCGAAAACGGCGCGTCCCATTAACAACATTGATGTGGGCAAGGTTCCCTAGAAAACCTCCAACAGACGAGTCACTGTGCAAAAGTTTTTGGTCTGGATTATTTCTCATCATAGAGCCATGAACATTGCATTAGCCAAAACCAATCTTGCCCCCTAGGATCAACTCTGAGCCAAATCAAACCTAGTACAATATATGCTAAGGAAGAAAGAAAAAAGTTATCAAACTTTTGGGATTTTTTGCCCAATTATTACATTTATAACATTTATAACAAAACATAGCTACATACATAGTTGCAAATTTCAATTGCCCATAAAACCCTAAAACCCTAAAAAGTTTTACAATTTCTTTTGTACAACTAACTACAAACACAATATCGATCATGTCTAGCTAGTTTTTGTCAACGTTCACCACTAGGTGGCACTGCAAAATGGCGAAATTTGTTACTCAAAAACCACTGATCAGATTTTCGCCAAACTTTGCACCTACCTCCACGCCCTTAGCCTGAGCTGTATGCTGAATATGGTCATGGTTGCTCGAATTGTGGGGGAGTTATTAAAAAATAAAAAAACATGAAAAATTATTCATCTGACCTCCAAACTTTAATTTTTTTTCTTTAAATCACATGTTGACCCAAATGCTTTATCTGAATTGTTTTGAACATTTCATCCACTATGTGTATGGACCTATCTTAATATGCCTCACTCTGTTTTTTGAAAAGTTTGACTTCAGCACAAAAATCTGTATCTTCCACAATCCTTTGCCAATCCCAACTAAATACATCAGTTATAAGTCATTCTTCAGAGTTTGGTATGAATTAGAGCTTCTTTGTTTGAATAACAGCAAATCAAACTTTCACACATATTTTCACTCATAATGTTTAATGTTGTTTTTTTTTCCATTTATACTTCAACAGAACAGCATATGTCGCATGACTTTGTGTTTTTGTGTTTGTTGTGATGTAAAGCACTTTGAAATGCCTTGCTGCTGAAATGTGCTATGCAAATAGCACATTTTGTTATTTGATGTGATTTTCAGATTTTTAGCTCAAACTAGACATTTTAGGGTAATTTTCAATATTTCTATATGTGAAAACCAATCACAAGCAGTCCTATATAGGACTTCTGATCTGACCACATTGTGTAGTCAGTCATCCTATTTGACCACACGATGGTGCTAAACCAACCTTATCTGGGTCAACAACAGTGTAGAATCCCAGTCAGGGTGCCAGGTCCCAGTATTTATACCAACTTCTATCAACTTTAAATGGCTTAATCCACATCTACTTTATTCAGGCTGACCAGCACTCATTCACAGTGACTCATTTCATTTCATGTCCTTGTGAGATCAATAAAGTAATTTTGAATTTGGTTTCATTGACAACATGAATGAGTGAAATAGCTCACCGAGTAGACCAGTGGAATCAGAATCGGAAAGCTACAGGTTTGAATCTAGGTATGAATTCATATTAAATTCCATATCAAGTGATATCTACATGTGGGGGACCTGCTGGGTTGGGTAAGGAACCTATAATGACTGCTTGTAGTTCTAGTTATATTCTGGATTTTTCTCAGACTTCCTACATTTTAAACACCACAAAAAGTTCTGGAAAAACTTGTTGTGTTGTTCAAATTTTGCACTGAAGTTAACAATGTGAGCCATCTGTAGACAGGCTGAACCTGAGTGATGCTGAAGCTGTTGATTCATATGATTAAAGTTCATGTTTGTTAAAACAGAAAGTCCCTCAGTACACACTGGAAGTACAGGCAGCTGACATGAAGGGAGAAGGTTTGACTGGATTTACCAAAGTAATTATCAAAGTGACGGACCTCAACGATCACGCTCCAGTCTTCACAGGGCCCTTTGTAAGTATAACACGACTGTTTTTATTAATTTGTTGTTCATTTTGCCGCTTAGTAATTACTTTTAAATATTATATTCAAATCTGTTTATCACAGTTGATTTGTGCAGCAGATTATCAGTAAAGCAGTAAATCACTCTGAATTCTTTTAGTGAGTCATTAAAGTACAAAACATATGATATAAAATGATAGATGATCATAAAATGACCATGTATGTATCTCTTCCACATCTTCTGTCTCAGTATACGGCCACAGTTGAAGAGAATAAGGTAGATGCTCTAGTTGTTAAGATGGAGGTGACAGACGATGATGAGCCTCATACTGCTGCCTGGAATGCAAAATTCAAAATCATTGATGGAAATAAAGAAAATCTATTTAGCATGAAAACAGGAACAAACAAACAAGAAGGAATCATCACTACTGCTAAGGTAGGAGGACCAACAGAATCTTACTGCTAGAATATGTTTGTTTAACTTGTATCTAGGCCTGTCACAATATATAATAATCAGTTAATCACATTATAAATTAAAACGAGTTCAATAATTTTCATTTGCATAATTTATCGTTTTTCTCTTTCTACCAAAACCTGGATGATAAGAGTCTTCAATCTGGTGTTTTGGTCTTTACTGGCCCTTTTTTTTTGAAGGACAATTTTGTTTACACAGACTTCATAAGTCATTTTATTAGATTTTTTTTTCTGTTGTTTATTTTGGACATTAAAATGTCTTTCAGTTCCAGTGATCAATGTTCATTAACATTTAAAGTTTATTCATCTTTGAGAATGTGTTCTTGCATTATTATTATATTGCTTGAAAATTGTGTCAAAGCAACAATATTATCTTTTATTGCAATAACTTCTGGGACAATTTATCGTCCAGTAACATTTGTTATCGTGGCAGGCCTAACTGTATCATTTATTATATTTGTTGGTGGTTAAATGTAATTAAATTAATTCATCAGCCTGAGTTTTTAATGTCTGATCAGTTGATCTGTGATGATCTTTCTTCCACTAATCCAGGGTCTGGACTTTGAGAGAACCAGTAAGCACACTCTGGTGGTTTCAGTGGTGAATGAGGCTCCTTTTGCTCCTTCTGTCTCGTTGGTCACTTCCACTGCTACAGTGGTGGTGACTGTGGAGGATGTCAATGAACCTCTGATGTTTGATCCAAAAGAGAAGCATGTTTCCAAAAGTGAGGGTCTTGATCTGAACAGCACTGTGGTGTGGTACACAGCTTCTGATCCAGACACTGGATGCAAACAGAAAGTCATGTAAGCCACTTAAAGAAAAAGTCACTTAAAGAAAATGAAATTTCACATTTTTACACAGCTATTTTAATCAAATTATATTCCAGATCTGTCTGTTTAAAGAATACTCAGAAACTGGATGGGTCTTACTTCATGAAAGTTGTTTAATGCACAAATGCAACTGCAAATCAGAACTTTGTATATCTAAAATATGTGGATCTCTTGTCCCAACATGCATCTCACTGTCCCACATAATAAAGCTGGAACCGATGCTTGAACATGTTTTTATGGTTTGTCTTTATTGTTGCAGGTATAAAATACTCAATGACCCAGCTGGCTGGCTTGACATTGATAAGGACAGTGGTGTGATAACAGTGAGAAACCAAATGGACAGAGAATCTATCTTTGTCAAGGAGGATAAATACACAGCCCTGATTGGTGCATATGATGATGGTAGGTGTGAGAGTTAACAGTCTTGTTTTGCAGCTGTAGGAGAGAAACTTAAACATGAATGTGAAACGAAAATGTTGGTTGACCCAAGGGACAACTTGGAAAAACTGAAGTTCTCATTCTTTGTTCTGAAGAAACCTCCTCTATCCAGCTTTAGAAGAGCATTTAACTGGAATGCTAGCGATAGCATTTGAGGTTTTCTTAATCTGAAAGTAGTCTTTCATTAGTTTATTACCTCCTGTAAAGTATTATAATTGACTTTTTGTGTTAAAGGTATTTGAGGGGATACCATGCATATGATGACTTCCAGGCACATAGTGCCATTATATAACACATAACTATGATATGTACAGAGTTTTTATAACAGCTAAAGGTTACAAAGATAACTTGAAAGAAATTTGACTTTGCAATCTGTTTCTTTAAAAAGCTCCTGTTCTTTCCGACACTCTGCTTTCAGCACTTCATCACAACAATGCTACTCCATTATGCCATTTACAACTGTTCTTAGGAGCGTTGGTCTGATGAGCTCAGTGGACGTACAGCAGCACCAGGTGTTTGCTAATTGCTGCTGCTAGTCTGGGGGAGCGGAGTGGGAGAAGTAAAACGTCTGTGTTTTGCATGAACCAGTGTTTAGGCACCTATAAATGCCATGGGAGATTAAATGATTCCTCAAACATACATGAATATCAAAGCAACCCTACATGTATGTTTGGATGAGGGAATCGCATTATAACATTAGCTGAAGCTCAAAATTTATTTATTTTTTTTTACATTATACTTCCCTTTTAATTGTACTTTATAGAGCTCTTTAAACTTACTCTGACAACTTATGATTTCCTCAACTCTTGAAAAGTTTAGACGTTTTCCTCAGCAGATTGCTAAAGACATACCCAGAACGGCTCCTGCTACTGCTGTATGTCTATCATCTCACCAGATCAGATCCAGGCTACAGCAACTGGAACTCTGGTTATTCATCTTCAGGATGTCAACGACAACCCCCCTACTATTGAGGAACGCAAATTCACAGTATGTCGTCTTTTGTACAATTAAAATTGTTTTACATATAAACTTTAAAACAGAATTTCATATACTTGATACAAAATTGCTAACTTTTGAAATAAAAAATGATTCAGTATTAAAGTGGACGTTTCAAATTTAGTTTATTTCTACAGGTGTGCAGCAAGATGCCAGTTCCTCAGCTGCTGACTGTGACAGACAGAGATGGACCAGGCTTTACTTCTCCATACAATGTCAGCCTACTTGGCTCTGTGAAAGCTAACTGGACTGCTAGAATGATCAGCACCAGTATGTATACCAGCTATACCCAACTGATTATAATCTTGAGCTAGGGTTAGCTCATTCAAACACATTCTTTGATGTGCTTGAATGCAAAAAATGAATGTGTTCATTCTTTGAGCACATCAAGTTGCCAATGAATGAAACTGTTGCCAATGAGTCAAACACAGACAAAGCGAATCTAAGAGGAAGGAACTGGCAAATAGAAACTGACCACTAACATAATCTAAACTGCAAAAGATGATCTAAGCATTTTCCTGGTGTGAATAAATCCAAAAAATTTAAAACTGGTGGAATTCCTGATCATTCTTCTTATTTAGCAGGAACAGGAATTATCCTGACTTTAAACAGTGAGCTGGAGATTGGAGATTATACTGTGACCATGAGCATTGCAGACAACCAGGGTCTGTCTCAGGTCAGCACAGTCACAGCCAGAGTGTGTGACTGCACTGGAGAAGACGTGAGCTGTCGGGACAAAGATGTTGGTGGCTCCAACCCGCCAGTCATCCTGGGAATATTGAAGGCCATCGTGGTGCTGCTGATCAGTGAGTTTGAAATGTGATTGTGTTGCTATATGAATATAAAGCCTTCTTCAAATTAAAGACACAGCTTTTAATTTAAGAGACCAAGAATGAGTTTGAACTGTGAGAATCTGCAAACTTTGTTGTATTGCACTAATATAAACATACTGGACATTATAAATACTTAGATCGGAATGTAGATCAACCGGTAAATCAAGAGCTTGGCTTTTTGGCTCAGCTCTCTCTTCACCACGACGGACCGGTATTGCGCCCGCTTCACTGCAGACGCTGCGCCAATCCATCTGTTGACCTCCCGCTCTCTTCTTCCCTCATTCGTGAACAAGATCCCGAGATACTTCCAGCTTCATGGAATTTTGTTGGGCTTTAACAGTTTGGTGATTAAAGTCGTCTGCTCTTTATTTAGTGCTGGGGCTGCCATTGTTTCTCTTTGTGAGACGAAGGAGAGCAGAGGAGAAACCTGTTGAACTCAAAGATCTCAACATGGCAGACGACATGTTTGAGGAGGAGGAGAGGAATAACAGAGAGGACATTCAGGTGAACATATGATACAGATTGATTCTGCTCATACGGTCAGCAAAAACATCTTCTAGACAATATGAATCATAAACAAAGTGTCTTACTGAAGCTGAACTGTTAATGGGAAAAAGTTTATGTGCCCAGGAGACTCTTCTAAACGACATAAGACAATGGATGAAAAAAATATATATATAAATATTTTTTCTATCTTGTTTAGTTCTTCAGCTGATTTAGCTGTGATCATCCAGTGAGGTTATATTGTATGTGAAGTAAAAACACATCAATGCTATTGTTCTCCTTTCACAAACTTTTTAAAGACAATCAGCATTATTCTTTGTGAAAACTAAACAAAAAATAATGTCCATCAATTCTGTTATAGATAACCTGTTCCATGTTATGCTAACTTTTTCCTTCTTTTCTTCCTGACTGCTCCTGCCTGAAACATCCTGCTGGTGTTTGACTGTAAGGGAGGCGGTTCTGACCCACAAGACCCGGAATACGAATATCTGGCTGATGGGGTCCAACTTTCAGAAACTGCCTGATAATAATGGAGAACAGGATGAAAACGTATTGTACATGTTTGGTACATTTAAAGAAAATTGCTGCATGCGTTTTAAATGTGTGTGTAGTAACATGTTGAACATTTCGTGGTTATTTTGTAATGAACCGTTTTAGTTTAATTTCATTCATTGTAATGACATCTTGTTGAGAGATCAGGAAGATGTTTTCGATTGTTCACTATTTGGGCAGTTAGCTTTCTGCAAGCTTTTTAAAGGTGAAACTTTTAACTTTTGTTATATTTTTCCCCAATACATAGACTTTGTTTTCTACATTGCTGGTGCTACTAAGCAAACACTGAACAACAAAAATGTTGTGCAATCTTTGGTGTTTGGGAGTTTTAAAGTAATCTTCAAAATTCACCATCATGTTTCTACTGTCTGGACATAACATTTTTGGAGAGGCTTGTCTGTAAATATAAAAGGGAATCTCAGAGATTCTGTGGAGGGAGCAAAAGATTAGGGTGATGGTAAGGAGGCAATTCAGCATTGAAGACTTGGAGCTCATTATGATAAATCAGCAAAACATTCAAAAAAAGATGCTAAGCCTCTATAACAAAGGGTTTATTATTTTAATGCCAATTAAAACATTTCTGTTATATATTTAAAATTTCTTCTACAGCTCAGACTCCCTTCCTTTGACACTAAGATCAGCTGACCCAGTGGCTTCCTGTATAGACCAGATATTTTTTTAAATTTGTTTTCTGTTTAATTTTGCCTTGTTGATTTTTTTTCTTTGTTGAAACACTTTGTGTTAATGTTTCAAGGCACTATGTAAATAAAGTTTTAAGCAGGAACTTTAAACAGATATTAATTTTCATTAGACGTACATTTTTCCATTACTTTTTCATTGGTCTGATTCATTGGTCATATTTTAATCTAAAATGTCGACTCTGCATCAGTTGTAAGCAGAAAATCATTAACAAAATGCAGGTTTGAAAGTGTCTTTGGAATTAATCTGCAGAATGTGTTTTACTTATTTGTTACTAAAATAAATGGACTAACAAAAATATAACGTGTTGAACATGACTGCATGCATAACTAAGTATGTATTACATTTATTATAATCATTATGTAGGGGCTGCACAGTGGTGCAGTTGGTAGAGCCGTTGCCTTGCAACAAGAAGGCTCTGGGTTCAATTCCCAGCCTGGGGTCTTTCTGCATGGAGTTTGCATGTTCTCCCTGTGGATGCGTGGGTTCTTTCCAGGTACTCCAGCTTCCAAACACATGACTGTCAGGTTAATTGGTTTCTCTAAAATTCTCCCTAGCTGTAAGTGTGTGTGTGCATGGTTGTGTGTCCTGTCTGTCTCTGTGTTGTCCTGCAACAGACTGGTGACCTGTCCAGGGTGTACCCCACCTCTCGCCTGGAACATTAGCTGGAGATAGGCAGCAGCGACCCTCCCAACCCCACTAGGAACAAGGGTGTATGGAAAATGGATGGATGGATAGTCATTATGCATTAAAAAGAGCAAAATCACTCTCTTAAGCATAGAGACCATCACAGGGCCAGTGAATAAAGACATATTTAGTTAAAGAATTTAATATTAAAAATAATTTGTCAAATGTTGTCTTCAAATACTACAGACATCTTTTTTTGTACAAAAAAACCCAAAAATATTAATCTCATCAATTCTTGTTAATGGCACAATGGCTGTTGAACTTTGCATGGTACTGAAAAATAAACACTGATGGAAAGATTAATAATTAAAAAAAAAAACAAGATGCAAAGTACTTACTATATTGGTTACATTCTCCACAAATCATACCAGCAAAACTGAGCTTTCAAGTGCATATGTATAATAAAGAATAGAATCATAAGGCTTTAACCTGAAGACCCTGATGAAGAACAGCTCACAGAGAAAAAATAGGACTGAATACACACATCACACAGATATAGATTTCACAAAGTATCACAGTTAGACTGCATGCAGCAATTTTTCTCACAGTGTGGGAACATTTACATCATGTCATCATCTCCTCCTCCGTACATGTCGGCCAGCTTCTTGAAGCGAGGGCCAAATTCTTTGAGGGAATCGTAGTCCTGGTCTCCGTCGCTCGAGGAGTACAGAGACGAGAGTTTTTCTGCCTCAGAATCGCCTCCTTCCAAATCAAACACCAGCAGGGAGTCGTAGGGGGGGGCAGTCAGGTCTGTATCTGCCACCTTCAGGTTCTGAATTATGAAAGACAAAAGTTAAGAAATCTGTTATTGTGTTGACTGTGAATTAGAAAAAACAAACAAACCAAACACTTGTTTAAAACTAGATAGAACACAATGACAAACATCTGCTCTCATTTCGAAAGGGTTTCACTCACATGGTCAATAAAGTCGGCGATATCATCTGTGTCGGTTGGCCGAGGTCTGTACCGGGGACCGCTTTCAAGTGGAGGAGCCATGACGACCCTGGACATGTCAGACTTGTTGGTCAGAGCAAAGTGGAGAACACTCTCACTATAATTCTGACAGAGAGAGGGAGAATTATATTGTTAGAAAGTTATCGGGTTATTGTCCTATCTGCAATCATCCTCTGATCCATTTGAATTAAGAAGAAATATGCCAATCAAAGGTTCTGTTTTTCAATTACTACTATGTAGGAATCACAATTTTGTATTTTAAACAAATGTAACAACATGATGTTTAAGCTGTGTAGACATGTGACTGTTTACCTGTGGATCGCTCTCTCCACCTCCCTCTTCATTAGAAAGAACAAGCTCATCCCTTTCATCATCATCACTTTTTTCATCTATCACTCCAGTTTTTCCTTTCTTCTTTAAAAACACACCCAAGGCAATCACTAAAAACAAGAGCACAAATTGTAAATTTGCCAGATCCTCAAGCCCCACATACAGGGGTGAAAGTAGGTGGGTACAGTAGGGTACTGTGTACCCCTAAAAGATTTAGTGGGGGCACAAGAGAGGGGAGCGGCTGTTTGCTGTAAAGAATCATTGGGTCCTCTGTGCAGCTGAGTTCTCCCACTAATCAGCCGTGATTGATTAGTTTTTCAAGAACAATCTAAAACACGACTTAATCAGTTAATAAATAGCTTTTTTTTCCCATTTCATATTGTTTCTGAACTGTTCGTGCTTTGCTAGAGCAGAGGAGCAATAACACGTGGATCGTGGAAGGTTTTGAGTCGATCTCAGCATTACGTGACAAACTGAACGCCGCCAGGACGATGAGACCAGCACGTCCTCCTCTGACTCATCAAAATGTTTGTAACTTTATTAAATAACAACATAAAAAAAATCTACAAAACATGTTCAAATTAATGACCCAACAACAATAATAATCTCAGTGATTATTGTTTCTACAAGGTGTTGCGCAATTCTGCGCGTTTCACTTCCATTACCAAAATAACTAGCAGAGCAGGAGTTTAAAATGAACTAATCAACCACCGCTGTGTTCATGAAAGCACTTATTAATAATCGCAAAATAAATATCAAGCCTGAAAAGCTAATATTGTAGCGGACTGAATGTTACGTTTTTAAAGTAATCTCTGCTGGGTTTGCGGAGCGCAGTCGGTTCCCACTGAGCAACCGACTGCGGTGTGTCACCAGGTTAACTGTGTGGGAAAGGCAACAGCTTTATGATACTATGCAAACTTAGTTTGGTTTATGTTCAAGACTATAACCATGTAACCATTATGAATAGTACGGTTACACTCAAGAATTTCCCAATGAGTCTTGTTTGAAAATAATGACCTTTAAGTACGTATGAAACATACTTTTTTTATTAAAGCCACGTTTTTGTTTTAAAAAAATGTTTTTGTTGGTTATTAGCAGAAACTCATCATGATTAAGAGAAATAAAGGTGCTAAAACATCAGTCTTTGTCTAATGTGTGTGATGGAGTTACTGAAATGAACTGACTTATTCAAATATTCAAATTTATTGAATGAGTCAGCATTTTAACAACAAATATAAATAATATCTGTTTTATCCAGTACCTGTGATTGTAATTTGCAGAACTGAAACATATTTTCCTGCTTTCTGTTTGTTGTTTGCTTTTTGTTCAGCATCACTGAGTTTGGTTGGTTATTTTCAGGTCCCAATGTGGATTGTTATTTTGTGTTTCATGATTAAAGAGAATATTTCTCTATCTGTCTGCAAATGAACATTTAAAACTCACCAGTTCCCACCAGCACCAATAAAAGAACTCCCGCAATGACCCAAGGATTGGCGCCAGCAGCTCTTGATTCTGCTTTCTTGCAGATTGGTGTTCCAGTGCAGTCACACACGTTAGCTGTGACGGTGCTGACCTGTGACAGACCCAGGACGTCCTGAACATTCATGGCCACCTTGTAGTTTCCTTCTTCAATATTAGACTTTAATTTTATGATAATGCCTGTGCCTGTAAGCAAAAAACAGAAATAATTTTCCCATCATTTGATGTTTTTCCAAGTTCTCATCTTCATTTTAATGAAAATCAATAAAATTTTATTTGTATAGCACATTTCAGCAGCAAGGCATTTCAAAGTGCTTTACATAATTAAAATAAAAACAACATGTGAGAAAGAGAAAGAGATTTAAAAAACATAATTAAAACGTAAACAGTGAGAAAGAGAAATAAAAAGCGTTTTTTGATGTTCTCAAAAAAACACCAGTTGCAGTCTGGGTTAGGTTTAGAGGGGCACTAGAAAACAAATCAGCAAATTTAACTTAAATTACATTGTACATTAGCTCCTTTGCCAGTGAGACAAAGTTGTTATTTTGTAGGTTTGTAGGAACTAAAGAGCAGAGGAAAGCAAAAACAATGAGTCAGAAGGGACCCATCTGTTTTAGCTGAAAAAACTCAAATTAAAAATTAAAACATGTTTTAGCATATCTAAGAAAACATGAAGTTAAGTGGACTGATCCTGATCCTCCTGATCAGCTGGGACTCATTAGGCTGCTCCGAGTTGACCATATTTTTCATCTGGCTCTCATTTATTTGACACTTTGTGTGATTTATTAATGGACAAAAGCAGATCCATCAAAACCTCTGCGTCCCCTAACACAGTGTTTCCCAACCCTGGCCCTCAAGACCCTGAATGTTTTAGATGTTTCTCCGCCTGATTCAGTTGATTGCAGTTCAGCAGAAACCTGTGAATTGAGATCACCCTGTCTGAAGCAAGAAAACACCTAAAACCTGCAGGGCGGTGAGCCTGGAGGACCAAACCTTCAGTGGTTCACTGAAGGTTTGGTCAGATCAATTGGTCAGATCAATTGGTCTCTATGGGATATCTTTGCAGGTGACAGACGATTTGTGAAAGAGGAACTCTTTTCAATTTGTTGGGATCATTTCCTGCTCTTAGGAACAGGTTTGTAATCATTTTAGTATAAAAGGTAAACATACGAGTCTCGTCCATCTTAGCAGTCCAGTTGGCCTTTGAAGCATCCCGTAGGTTGACATTGTATGGAAAAGTAAAACCCGTTCCATCTCTATCTGTTACATTCAGCACCACAGGAATTGGTTTCTTGTTACACATCTGTGGGGAAAAAATGGATTTGAAACACTGGTGAATAGTTTACAGCACACTTGTAAGTGGGCGTGTCCCGATAGCAGTTTTTTCCAGACTGAGTACAAGTACTACTGCTTCAGTTTAAGTACCACTATCCGGTAGCAGATTGTAAGAACCACTACCGAGTAGTTAATAAGTTTGTACTTTATACATCACAAAAAATTTTTAAAAACACAAACCAATCAAAACTATAGCATGATACACTAAATAATAAATAATAAAAATTATAAATAACAAAATAGAATTTATTTTAGCATTTGCCATTTTTATCTTCAAATATCTTATAGTACGGACATTTTCACCCCCTCCTCCCACCTAATTTCTCTTTTCTTATAATTTTTTTCTTCAGCATATAACTTGTTGGTGTGTTACCACCACCACCTGGTGTGGAGTTTGTTCTAACCCAGCTCAAGAGGAAACACCCAGAACAAAAGTGGTATTGGTCCGGAGTACCTTTACTTGTTTTTAATCGAATGAGTACATGATGCTGGCGTTGGTGTTGGGACACCATTACTTGTAAATAATTGATAATTTTTTAGATTCAAATTTCAGTAGAGATAAGAAAAAAACATCATATTTAAGTACTTTAAGGATAAACAAAGATTTCCATTTGATTTTATCTGCCTGAAAAATATGCAGCAACGAATGTTCTGCTGACATACCTCAAATACGCGATCAACAATGCTGGGGGGGTTGTCATTGACATCTTCAAGCTTGATAATCAAAGTTCCGGTTCCTGTAGCTGGGCTCTGATCTGGTGAGATGACAGACATGGGTCAGGAAATCGTGAGTAATCCACACGGATGGCTTCAACAATCCACTGAGACTCTTGTGACAAGGTTAGGAAATCTAAAACTGCAATACTTATCTCCCACTAAGCAAGTATTATCTTGCTTAGTGGGAGAAAAGTCCCACTAAGCAAGCTAAAGGAGAAGGCTTCCTAAGGCTACAGAAGTGAAGGACCCTTAACTTCTGAGGTCTTATTTGATTTCAGCTCACAGCCAACCACATCAATGAAGCTATTCTATTAGGTTTGACTTCACATTTGATTCCAAAATGTCCTCTTGTGTAGCTGCTGCTGTACAAATCAATTAACCCTCACACCTACCATCATCATATGCACCAATCAGGGCTGTGTATTTATCCTCCGTGACAAGTTGAGATTCTCTGTCCATTTGGCTTTTCACTGTGATTATTCCGGTTTCCTTGTCGACATTGAGCCATTTAGCTGGGTCCTTGATTACCTTATACCTGCACATGAAGGACGATAAAAAATTGCATGACCCCAACCTCATAATGTGGAGCAAAGTAGCACATGTTGAAATGAGAGACAACGTGACAAATTAGATAAGACTCTGCTGGTTTCTGCAGACCAATCACTTACTTACTAATATGTAAGTCAGATTCAACTGAATCTGATGGTTCTGCATTATGATTCCTGTTACATTGGATTGGACAGAATATGACTGAATTTGTTAATTTGGAGCTGATGTTTATTCATATAATTAACAACAAATATTAACTGTAATAAGGTTTTCAAGATTGATGTTTGTTAAGTTGTTGCTGGGAAAAGAGATCTGATAAACCCTAAAATAAAAAGTTTAGCAAATTTCCCTTCAAACAGATGTTATGTAAAGTTTAAAAGGTTCCTTACATGACTTTCTGTTTGCGTCCAGTGTCTGGATCAGAAGCCGTGTACTGCACTACAGTGCTGTTCACAGCAAGGTTCTCACTTTTGGAAACATGCTTCTCTTCTGTTTCAAAAATGGGAGGTTCATTGACATCCTTCACAGTCACCACCACTGTAGCAGTGAAAATTACCAACAAAACAGAAGGAGCAAAAGGAGCCTCATTCTCCACTGTGACCAGCAGAGTGTGCTTACTGGCTTTCTCAAAGTCCAGACCCTGGATTAATGGAAGAAAGATCATCACAGATTAACTGATCAGACATTAGTGCTAAAGCTTTGACACAGATATAGTACAATCCATAGCTGAATGACAACACACTGTATTAAATGTAGCAACAAGTTACCCCTCATAAAATACAATAAAGGCTCCTACATACTTCATCCAAGTGGTAAAATCGGCTCTCGTTGACGTCGATATGCGACGAAAATGTCCTTTTGTTCTCAGAGAGCCATCTGCATGCCGAACTCGACACCAGGCCCTGGTTGAATTATTTCAACAGAGCTCTGTGCAAAGTGTTGTCTGATTGGTCAGAAGTTTGTTGCTGTATTTTATGCTGAAATGCACTCAGGCAGCAGTATTGATATTTTTTCTACAACTAGTTGGCTTCCACTATCCTGTTTTTGTTTCTGGAGGAGACATAAATACTTTTGAACAATGTTTACCGGACGTGATGAGCAATTATGTATAATTGTAGAATTCTTCACTAAATATCTATTATAACAATAGGACTGTCTAATGTCTAAAAATTCCTGGATGGAAATTGTAATGTCATTGTTCACAGAGGAGTTTGTCTGCAGAAATATGTGGCGCACTCTCTGAGACTGTTTTGCAAAAGCAAAAAGAGAATTCAGGGAGGGAGGAGACTCCCAGTGGGTCGGGGCGTGACGTATACTGAAGCATGAGGACGTCCTCCAAAAGCTCTGTGCCACTGTATGAGAGCTGTGAGGTGAAACCATGTGACTGAGTGTCGACTGTTTGATTTTGGATGAAGTATGTGGGAGCCTTAAGATTCTGCTGGTCCTCTTACCTTAGCAGTAGTGATGATTCCTTCTTGTTTGTTTGTTCCTGTTTTCACAGTAAATAGATTTCCTGGATCTCCATTAATGATGCTGAATTTTGCATTCCAGGCAGGAGTATGAGGCTCATCACCGTCTGTCACCTCCATCTTAACAACTAGAGCATCTACCTTATTCTCTTCAACTGTTCCCGCATACTGAGAGGAGACGGAAGACATTTTTAAGGTTGATCACCACAACAAATTCCAAATTATCTTTGCGCAATTATCTTTACACACACGCACACGCACACACACACACACATATATATATATATATATAAAAATTCCCTTCTCACCCTCCGCGGGTGGTCTCTTTCATCCTCTGAGCTCGGGTCCTCTACCAGAGGCCTGGGAGCTTGAGGGTTCTGCGCAGTATCTTGGCTGTGCCTAGAACTGCACATTTCTGGACTGAGATGTCTGATGTTGTTCCTGGGATCTGTTTGAGCCACTGCTCCAGTTTGGGGGTGACTGCCCCGAGGGCCCCTATGACCACAGGCACCACTGTGGTCTTCACCTTCCAGGCCTTCTCCAGTTCCTCTCTGAGGCCCTGGTATTTCTCCAGTTTCTCATGCTCCTTTTTCCTGATGTTGTGGTCACTTGGTATTGCTACATCCACCACAACGGCTTTCCTCTGTTCTTTATCCACCACCACAATGTCCGGTTGGTTCGCCATTACCATCTTGTCTGTTTGGATCTGGAAGTCCCACAGGATCTTAGCTCGGTCATTCTCCACCACCTTTGGGGGTGTTCCCCACTTTGACCTCGGGGCTTCCAGTCCATATTCGGCACAGATGTTCCTGTACACTATGCCCGCCACTTGGTTATGTCGTTCCATGTACGCTTTCCCTGCCAGCATCTTGCACCCTGCTGTTATGTGCTGGACTGTCTCAGAGGCCTCCTTGCACAACCTACACCTTGGGTCTTGTCTGGTGTGGTAGATCTGAGCCTCTATTGCTCTGGTGTTTAGTGCCTGTTCCTGGGCGGCCAGGATGAGGGCCTCTGTGCTGTCCTTGAGTCCAGCTTTCTCCAGCCATTGGTAGGATTTCCTGATATCAGCCACTTCAGTTATTTGTCGGTGGTACATCCCATGTAGGGGCTTGTCTTCCCATGATGGTTCCTCCAGCACCTCGTCCTCTGTTCCCCATTGTCTGAGACATTCGCTGAGCACATTGTCCATTGAGGCTTTGTCCTTGATGTATTTATGGATCTTGGATGTTTCATCCTGGACAGTGGCTCTCACACTCACTAGTCCTCTGCCTCCTTCCTTACGGCTCGTGTACAGTCTCAGGGTGCTGGATTTGGGGTGGAACCCTCCATGCATGGTTAGTAGCTTCCGAGTCTTAATGTCCGTGGCCTTTATCTCTTCCATTGGCCAGCTAATTATTCCGGCAGGGTATCTGATTACTGGTAAGGCATAGCTGTTTATTGCACGGATCTTGTTCTTGCCATTGAGCTGGCTTCTCAGGACTTGCTTTATTCGTTGGAGGTATTTGGCTGTGGCTCCTTTCCTTGTGACCTCATCGAGGTTGCCATTTGCTTGTGGTATTCCCAGGTACTTGTAGCTGTGCTCTATGTCTGCTATTGTTCCCTCTGGGAGTGAGACCCCTTCTGTGTGGACGACCTTCCCTCTCTTTGTAACCATCCGGCCACACTTCTCTAGTCCGAATGACATCCCAATGTCAGTGCTGTAGATCCTGGTGGTGTGGATCAGTGAGTCGATGTCTCGCTCGCTCTTGGCGTACAGCTTGATGTCATCCATGTAGAGGAGGTGACTGATTGTGGCCCCATTCTTGAGTCGGTATCCGTAGCCAGTCATGTTGATGATTTGGCTAAGGGGGTTCAGGCCTATGCAGAACAGCAGTGGGGACAGAGCATCTCCTTGGTATATGCCACATTTGATGGATACTTGTGCAAGTGGTTTGCAGTTGGCTTCAAGGGTGGTTTTCCACAGCCCCATCGAGTTTGCAATGAAGGCTCTTAGAGTCCTATTGATGTTGTACATCTCTAAGCATATATATATATATATATATATATATATATATATATATATATATATATATACACACACACACACACACACACACACACACACACACACACACACACACACACACACACCTACACAACTCATCCTTTAACACTTGGGGATTCTTGACTGGCCCAAATGGGACATCCTGCTTTATTGCTTTGATTCTCAACATCTCAGTCAGATTAAAGGTTAAGAAACTTGGTCAAGACTTTTTTTTTTTATTTTCTTCAACAATGAGTTGTCCCTTTGATTTATAAGTTATGCAGAACAAAAGATACATACTTTGTGCACTCTTAAGACCTTCTGTCCCATTTTGGTCCCATTGACTGCCATTATAACCACATATTTTCAGTGGACAGTTATCTCAGCATTTTAAAATTAATTAAACTAATCCAAGATTCTACCTTCAAAATACAAGAAAAGCTTGTTTTGGGTGTGATGACCTCCTTGATATTACCACAGGCCCTGTCCATTTATTTAATCAAGTTTCAATGGGCAAATAGTAGTCCTGCTGTGTTGGCAATGATGTAAAGGAATGGTGTGAATGTGATATATTTTATATGTATGTGTGTGTGTGTGTGTGTGTGTGTGTGTGTGTGTGTGTGTGTGTGTGTGTGTGTGTGTGTGTGTGTGTGTGTGTGTGTGTGTGTGTATGCGTGTGTGTGTGTGTGTGTGTGTGTGGGTGTGCGTGTGTGTGTGAGTATGTATGTGTAAATTAAAGTATGTTTTGTTTATGTTTTCTCTATCACAGGAAAGGCCGATGTGTGGCGTAGCATGTTTATACAGGTACAGCTGGCAATCAAAGTTAAAGTTAATTTAACTTTATCAAAAGAAAGAGACCGCTCTCCTGTTAGATGAGAGGAACAGCCTGTTTATGCAGGTGCATCTTAAGTTAGTCTAAGATGCACCTGCATCTTAGTGGTAATTGGAGAAATTACCACCTAGAAAATTCTGCAGCCATGACTAGAGAACTCCATGGAGATTTACCAGATTGCAAGTCTGAGGATGATGAGGATGCAGTGTTTGATGTAAATATAAGTAGAAGTCAAAATTAATATGCAGCCTGGCAAAGAAGGACTTTGCAGCTGAGAGGAGGAGGGAGCAATGGGTGATGGGAAATCTCAATAATAATAATAATAATAATAATAATAATAATAATAATAATAATAATAAAGACAGGGAAATTCTGTGGTCTTCCACACATGAAAAGGCTCCGTCATACTTTTCTCCTCATCTCTCGACTCCAGGATCTGCAGGCTTTTGACTACATTCATCTCTCTTTACAGACTTCTTGCAGCTAATCCTGCACTTCTCAGACCTACAGGGGAGGTCATCAGTAAATATACAGAATGATTTGGGTGAGGAGCAGCATCTTTGTTGTCTACATGTTAAAAATACTGCATATTTTATTTTTTCCCTTCAAGAAATCAAATTGTTTGGACAACGATGTAACAATTTAAGTCATGAATGTAAAGAGTGTCAGTTTTAACTTTCATCACTCCAAAAATAATCAATAAATATTTTTGTCAAGGCTGAAACATCCACATCAAAAATATTCAACTTTGCTGTTTATTTTTGAAAAATATTGCATGCTTTGGGTTTTTCTCTCTCATAAATGAGAACTGTTTTGGACAAAACAAGCATAAAACATAGAAAATATTTTTAAAAATATGAAAAACTTTATATCTACAAAGTGGTTCTCTTCTTTAAAAAAACTTCAAGTTTTAAGTGCAACTAATTTATATATAGAGACTTTCAAACAAAGCCATCCATTAACAAAAGGTTTTTTTTTTTTTTTTTTTTTTTTTTTAAGTTGTGTTCTACTTACTTCTTCCGACTTTGTAAAGACTGGAGCGTTATCGTTGATGTCCGTCACTTTGATAATCACTTTGGTTAATGCAGCCAAACCTTCTCCCTTCATGTCAGCTGCCTGTACTTGCAGTTCATACTCGGGGATTTTCTGTTGAATGAATGTTGACTTTAATTAAACAGGACACTTTCAGTTTGCTGTCACTGAACTGTAGAAAATCATCTTCCTAAAATATTCAACACTACTTCAGTTCTCATTTATCACTTGCAGAGCTTAGATGCCTTTAAGAAAAACTTCGTTTAGAAAGTATTTAGGCTCCAACAAACAGTACAAAGCTCATTCTGAGAAACGTATCAGAAGATTTCAAGTAGAGAAATGATAACATGACATAAAAAAGATTTATTGAAATCATGCCAATTTATAAATTAGATCTGCAACAGATATGTATTTGTAGCTTAAAGCAGAGAGCATGGTATCCAGAGGTGATTCTTAGAGTCTGATACAGGACACTGCAGGAGGGTGGGGAAATGATGGACAATACAATAGCCTTACGCTCTGCTAAAGTGCATTTCCTGAAAAACTAATATTTCAAATGAAGAACTGAGTCATTAATAAAGACTGCTGTTTTTGTACTTTTAAGAAATGCCTCAACTTTTCATATTAACTTCAGTTAATTATAAGGTATAAATATCAGCATGGTAAGTCATAATGTTTAGGAATAATATTGTAACTTTTTGTTTCTTAAATGCCTGACAACATTGAATTGTGAAATAGTCTGGATAGAGCATGATTTAGTTAAACCAATTAGTCAAATAGAAATCAAGTCACTATTTTATTCAAGCATTGTTACTAAATGCTTGAATAAAAGCATTTAGTAACAATGCTTTTATTGTTATGGGATATGCATATGGGATGCATATCCCATGTCTATGGGATATGCATTTTTTCCATTTGTTATAACTGTAATTCAGAGCAGGATTTCTGGCAGCTTTCCATTGAAATGTGCAAAAGGAATGGAGTGTGTTTCTTTGCTCTACTGCTTGCTGAGCCTGCTGTTAGATCGACATTCTGACAGTGTTTCTGAGGTGGGAGGAGAGCAGAGCAGCTCTCACTGCAGTTTTGTTATTTTTTCCGCCCCATTTTGTCAAGAATATGCAGTCCCTGATAAACTAGAGAAAGTTGCCATATTTGTTGCTGGTCACTCTTTTAGAAAAAACGTTGCTGGAGGGGTCTGAAAAGTTGCAAAATACAGGAGCAACATCACTAAGTTGGCAGCAGTGCTCCCACTTCAAGCTGATGCTGTAATTTTCTTGGTTTTATGGCAGTCACTGCAAAGAGCAAGATTTTATTTCTAGACAGTCGGACTCTGTCTTGAGACATTATTGAGACGTCCCTAATTACAGTCATCCTTAATAAAATCAGATTGTGGGTTCCAATGAGGCTCTTTTGTCAGATTAAAAGTACCTTTTTGAAAATAACGTTTAAGCAGATATGAAAAATATTTTGTTAAACCCACATTTATGAAGAAAGATTTTTTTTGGTCTGATGCGATATTCTAATCTTCAATGTCATGTTTTCATTAGCTGTAAGCAAAAAAATCACTAACAGAAGCAAAGTCTGTAAAACTTCAGTCAATAATTCAGGTACAAAATGTGTTATACTTGTGAGCTGAGTTACTCAAATACATTAACTTTTCATTAATAATCTAATTTATTATTAAAACTAACTTGCTGAAAAGAGATTAATGCCATTAAGGTAGGGAGGAAAAAAGTTGGTGTGCACCAATTGCAGTTTTCTGGCTGATCGCCGATTAACGATCTTTTAAAAAGCCTAATTTACTGATTCCGATTTTGGCTGATACCATTTTATTGTCTGAAATGCTACTCAATATATCAAGAAAGTTGCTGAACTGACAACAATGGGGTGACTGTTGTTAACTGTCAATGTGCAGACATGTTCAGGTTGGCCAGTTTGTCAGTCAAAACCTCTCTCACGGGAGAAAAGAAAAGCACAGTGGTTGATTTTTAAACCGTTGCCAAGATTGATAACATCAGCGGATTTGATCGGCTTCACATGTAAAAATCGGCCTATCACTGATCTCCCAAAATTAAGGAAATCGGCACTGATAAATCAGCTGGCAGATAAATCGGTGCGCCCCTAAAAACGTGTCTCCCCCAATATTGGAGGGAGGCCCATTTGTCCCCCCCAATAATTTCACCTTGGTTGCAAAAAGCTTTCAATTTTGAAATAGTCCAATCGCATGCTTTTAAAGTGAGCCCGCTCCTAATGAATTCAGGGTACATATGAAAACTGTCTGCGCCAGTGAATTGAGAATAGTGCCATTAAAATAGGGAGAAAAAAAAAGTTCATTTTAGTGTCTTGAACATGGATTGGCTGGTCTGGATAGTTCACATCTGTCCTCATACTGGGAGTTCCACAAATCTATTTCATTTATTTGAGAATGACGCTATGCAGAATACCATTGATGAACAACAATAAAAGGTCAATTTCAGCGATGACATTCAGAAGATGGGGTCAGTTTATTGTAAACGTTAAATGGACACATCTTGCATTATTTCAACCATAAAGCCTATTGGCATAATCCAGCGTTTCTCAGTTATATTCCTTAATGCTCCTAAGCCCTTCACAATTTCCAAATTCAGTTTAATTCAACCAGTAACATTTAATCAAGAATACTCAATCTGTTGCATCTTCAAAGGAGAAAAAGTGAAAATGATTCACAAAGAGCATGTACAATATTCCATTAGTGGCAAAGGACACCAAACATCTACACCTAATCAATTAATCAAAACACTATCATTAGAACATTGAGAATTTAATCTTAATTTTAAGTTTCAAACATCAGTCAAAGAGTTTATTTGACTAAAATGGTATATAAGAAATTTGACAATGATTTCTGCTTTTGAAACTCTATATCATCTTCCCAAATCTTTGCATTTCATAAGAAAAATACACGTTAACTGTAGCCTAATTCTGATTTTAGTCAGATGGGCCAAAACTGTCAGAATTCTCACCTCTCGGTCCAGCCCAGCTTCGTTGACTCTGATGACTCCAGTTGTTGGGTTGATGGTAAACATGTTGGGACTGGGCTGCTCTGGCTTCTGACTCATTATACGGTACCTGATATCAGAGTTGTCAGTATTTGGCTCATCAGCATCTGTGGCCTCAACTTGAATCATCTCAAAATCTAATCAAGATGAAACGAATAACAGTCAGAGAAGCAACTATTAAGATTTAACAGTGAAGGTAAGCTGAACTAAGAACGCTGCCTCTTATCTGATGACTGCTGGAGATGGGCACCACCAGCCCCCCTCACCACCCTGCAAAGATCAGCAAGATGGTGAGGCGGGGGGGGGCTGGTGGTGATCAGATAATGGATGGATGGATAAGTCCATACTTAAACCACACAACTGATTCTATATTGCTAGCTACTTTTTCTACTTATGACAAATACAAAGATGACACCCAGAAATGTTTCTTCTCTCCAGGCATCTGGTCCCAAACATCAGCATCAATTCTGATGATGTCACAGACATAGCGAGTTCACAACATCCTAAAATTGTAAGTCATACTCTTATCTTTGCCGTTTCTCTCTTCTCTTTAAAACACAAATGCTTTCTCTGTTTAATTGCTCTATTGTTCTTTTTTGTCGGTTTCTGTAAAGTGTAGTGAATGGGAATGTTCTGTCGTTGATCCTCACTGTTCTTAGGAAGGAGAAATGTCAGTTTGTCTGGAGTAATTCTGGAATACCATGACATTGAATTATAATACTCTGTCCTTGGTTAAGTATTTTTCACATTTCCTCTGAAGTGTTTCTATTTTTTTACTGTGCTAATTTTCATATTTTCTGCATATTTTCTGTAAACTTAATATTTTGACAGTTTGTACAATTCTCTGATTGTATATTTTCAATGTACTCTTGAAAAATGTGAATATATTGAATACACAAAGTAATGTGTTTCGCCTGAAAACTGTGTTGTAATTGATCCTTCTGTGTTCTGGTAGTCTGATATGTTTGCATAAAGCATGTAATGTACAAAGTGGCAAAGAAGAATAAGAAATTAAATAACTAAAACCAAAAGTGTAATTGGAGCATACTGAGAACACACTACTAATATATAAGTGTATCATGCTCATATTTAAAATATATTTTAAATATATTTTAAATGTAATTCAATCACAAAAATAGTACACTTAAGATATCAAGCATGTTTATATGACATAAAAAGCTATATAAAGCATACAAAGTATAACTTTAGTTGTTCCAAAAAAGCATGTGATAATACACTTAGTACACTTTAAATTGTGATTTTCTACAATTTAATCACTATTAAAATTCACCAAGCACAAAATTAGTTGTTCCAAAATAACGTACTTCAGGTTAACTAATCTTCATCTAACTTGAAGTATACTGATGATTAGTCTGGCTTCAAGTACGCCAAGATTTAGCATGCTTAGTATATTTATTTGTTACCAGGGTTGTACTACCTGTACGGATAACACAGAAGTAGAAGCACTTCACAATATGAAAAAATACATATTTTGGTTCTGCCTTACGGGGTGGAAAGTAATTAGTTACATTTGAATTTATTGCTGTAATTACAATTTGTCTAATATTTTCCTTAAGTTGTTTTCAAACCCTGAACTTTTACTTTTCCTTGAATTTGTTTTAAATAAAGTTACTAATACATTTGAAATTATATCCATTCATGAGTAAAGATAAAATATAAAAACACCAGAAAAACCAGCATTGATCTTTCAGCTGGGTTTGTATTAAGATCTCATCAACGGGAAGACAGAGGAGCAAGAAAAACCTATTAAGTTTAGTTCAAGTTAAAGTCTGAGAAAAAGAAAACCCCTCGCTGTACTTAAGGCATCAATTTAACTGTAAGTGTGAGAAAGGCAGCAGCTTTACCACACATAGTAAACTTGAATATTTTAACAGCAAATGTCAATGTCGGTTTTATCAGGTTCTTGTGATTATATTTTGTATTGACTAAATTTTAAAACAGAAAATCAGGTGATTAGTTTGGAGTCGGTCATTTAAAACTATTAGATATAATAATGGAAATTAATGTCCCATTAAAAATACACATAATATTTTGTGTTGCTTTTTTATTTATATATGTGGTCCTTTAAAATAAAAACAGTTTGAGGCCAATATGTTCTCATTTCCTTTGTGATGAGCAGAACGTTTGCTCATAACAAAGTAACTAAAGTAAAATTGCAATGAGGTGTTTGTTACTTTGAATATTAGTAACTTGACTTGTATTTAAGTGCAGTTTTTAAAAAAATATATAAAAACAACATTACTCTTTTCTTTTGAACAAATTAGTATTTGTTCTCTGCACTTTCATCAGGTTTTGATTTTGCTTGAATTAAAAATTCCCACGGTGTTATTATGAAGTCTATGAATGCTAAGCGGTTTATTGTATATATTCTCATATATAAAATAATGCAAGCGGCGTTCTTTTATATCTGTGGACCACCTGTGTAAAATGCCCCAATGCTTAAATCAAACACACCAATCTGATCAGCAATTACCGTCTTTAAGAGGAAGACACGCGTTCCATGTGCCATTGTTTAATATGAGTGAAATCTCGGTCATAAGTTAATAAGCAGTTGTTTTCAAGGTGTGCCGTGCTGATTTAATTGAGCAAAATAACACGAAACACAACTAGACACTTTCCATTTGCTTTTAATTGGGACATTTTGTAACAAGCAGAAAGATGTTATAGCTGAGAATGGTTTGAAGGCTGCTTACAAAAACTACGAGCTCTACTACAGAGAGAGAGAGAGAAAGAGAGAGAGGGAGACAGAGAGAGAGAGAAAGAGAGACTGGAGGAGTAGAGGCTCCGCTCACAGCATGGACAATTCAGAAACCGGACCATACCAGCTTACTTTCATCCCTGCTTATGTCTAATTGATAAAGAAATCATGACCCTAAATCCATACACTTAAAAGATTAGAGGCACCCAAGTGTTCTCTTTGTAGATGATTGCTATTTTATAAAGTCCTGCAGCTGTACACACTGTGTGCACTTTGAATTAGTTACTGGATTTTTTATTATCTAAGCCCCTTTACTATAAACAAGATTGTGGAGAAAAAAAAAACTTATTTTGTGACAAAACATCTTGGACATAGTTCACATCTGTGCAAGACTGTGGGGATGGTCACATGTCCGTCCTAAATGTTAGTGGTCAGTTTACTTTTGTTTATTTGGCAGCTTGACGCTCTTTCCTGACTTTAAGTATAAATAATTAAAAAAAAGAAAAAGAAAGAAAGTGGATTAGATCCACAGTTTTGTGGGCCATACGCATTCTGCACATGTGGCCTGAATTTGGTTTGTGCAACACGCACATGATGAGCGTTGGAGATGTGGTTGTGCTCATCTCCAACGCTCAGGTGACAGTGTTGTGCGCACCCTCCGATAATATCCTGCAGGCGTCGCTGACTAGAAGATCAACCAAATTAAAGTATTCTGGTGTTTAAAGGTTACCTATTATGTTTGCTTGAATGGGTTAGGTCTATGAGCTATGCAACACATGATCATTACAGTTGTTTTTAAAACACAAAATCCTTCTTGGATAAGATTTTCGTCTGTTTTCAGAATGAGCTGTTTTAGGGTCTCTTGTCAGTTTAAATCCAAATAAGCTGCTTCTGGCCACGCCCCACAAATCATGGTTTATTCGTCCATGAAAATGTCTGCAAAGAGATGTGCAATTATACAATTGTGCATCTTTGAGAAGCAGAAGAGCCTTCAGATCTTCTGGACTGGATGATGAGTCAACAACAAAACACTCATCTTTCCAAGCAGCCATTGTACAGCGTATACAGCAGTAAATCCAGCTGACCAAATGTGTTGCAGATAAGCTTGGGTTGCCAGATGATGGGGCTGGGTCTGGCTGGGGTTGCAGGACAACATTGCAGTGCCCGTGGTTTGTGAATTAACATTTGGGAGGTTTTTGAAACTGCTCGTTCTCCAGACACCAAAAAAACATTAACTTATTCCCAAAAAGCGTCCGTGTGGGGGTTTTTTAAGCACTTGGGCTGTTTTTAGAAACAGACCCAAATGGAAGTATAAAAAATAATTTTTGCATAATATATATACACCAATTTTTACATAGTGTAATAATTGTTCAAAGGGTCCTGCCAAAAGTTCCAAGCATACTTACAATTTGCAAAAGGTTTTGCTTTTTGCATGTTCATTATCTGAATCCTGGGACTTTACCTTTTTTGGAGGCCTCTGGAACTTCTCCCTTATAGGTAGACTGTTTGAAAACAGGTTTGTTGTCATTCTGGTCAATTACATTGATTATAATATCCATAGGTTCCTCTGCACTTGTAGTACTTCCCGCTGTCGCAGCATGGGCTTTAAGCTGTAAGAATGATAATTTTAACATATTGGAATAATATGGTCTCTTTGATTTTATGTTGCAAGAAAATTTATATTTTATCTTTCCCATTTTATAGACTATATTCAGTGTATTAAATCAGAGATGACAGTTTTTATTTGAGTATTTTCTTGTAAACTTGAGAATTGTTTCAGAAAATTGTTTTTTGACTTTCTTTAGTCTTTCATCTTTAACAAACAGTGAAAAGTAAAGCATCAGGCTTAAAGCTACAAGAGAAAACACTGACCGTGTATTTGTCCTGTTTCTCTCTGTCCAGTCCCTGTGTTAAATACAGATAACCAGTGTCTCTGTCCATGGTGAAAAGACCAACAGGAGGCTGATCAGCTCCAGGACCGGTGATGCTGTAAAGGATCTTCTTCGTTTTATCACCATCAGAGCGAATCTGGACAACACAGACCAAGGTTATATTGAGACACGTTTAAGCAAAGACCAAAAAATAGAAGAGGAATACTTCTTAAAATACAAGGTATAATTGAAAGAGCAAATAAAATTACACTGAATGTCATTTGTACAGCATCATTCATACATACACAAGCCTATTCATTTTAATTTCTCTTACCTGAACAACAAACTGGGGAAAAGGTCCTCTGTGATTCTCAGCAACATTCATAGGAGGGATAACCCAGTCTCTCTTTCTCCTCTTCAGCCCTGGATTAGATTTCGGGAAATGCAGGATGGGAACCTGTGGAACATCCTAAGAATCAAATATATTTTAATCAGAAAACAACTGAAACTAAATGGCTTCCAGAAAAACAAATGCATCCTGACTTCAAATTTAATATAATAAAATTGCAGTCTGACAGGAAGCTCTTAATTTAAATTTCCTCTGAGCCAAAAGTTCAAATGAATCAGTCATAAAAAGAAATGTGGGACATGTTGACGGTACAAAAAAAAAAGTATGGAAACAGATAATGTTAAATACAGCCACAAGGCGGCAGTGTTTCACAGAAAAACATCTCTGCATTAAAAGCATTTGTTCAACACAACACAGCTCCTTGGTAGAGTGAGGGTTATACAAGTACAGAGCCCATAAAACGTATTCACTTCCTTGGATGTTTTACATTTAGGTCTGACCAGCCATGCGCTGTGATGGCCTATTGTAATCCCTGTTTTTCATTATGTTTCAGTTAAATTAATTGGCTTTTTGGAGGCCTAAACATATCTGAAAACTTACCAGATTTGGTGGATGCATTAGGCCTGCATAAAATGTATGCATTTTAACATAGTCACAAAAACTGTAACGGAAACAGCTCAACTGCACCACTCTGCAACTTTCAAAACACCCTCCTCATCAACCTTTTTTGTGGAGACATACAATTTGGTCCTCTTCTAGAACTCTCCAAGACCTACAGAAAAGTCTTTTGCAGCCATGCTCTGCACCAAACAGAAAGTCGACCATTTTGGATTGAAGTTCCGATTTTGACCACATTGTCACCATAAATTAGAGCCTCCACATTTGATCAAACTCCTCCTAGGGATTTGAGTCTATCGGGTTCCAACTTACAAGGTCACAGTTGCATCAGACTTTCTACATCTCTTTACAGGCCTCCACTCATCACATTCACAGTTGGTGACATAATTTTAGCCCTTTCATAAAGGCCAGTTTTCAGCCAAACTATCAGAACATGCTGCTGGGCTCATACTGAAGATGAGGAATTTGGAAGATCTGCTAAATGTGCCGTCGAGTGGACAGGTGCAGCAAAAGCATTGATTGTGACAGGGTGGTAGTGCCAAAGCCCTTTTTTAAGTACAGCCCAAAGGTCTCTGCTGAGGACTTTGACTGGATCACTCAAGAACATCCACTTTGTCTTCAAACCATTTCTGTGTAACTTCAGCTGGAAGCTTTGGGTCATTGTCTTGCTGGAAAGATAAATGCTCTCCAAAGTCGTAGTTCTCTAGCAGATGGAAGCAAATTGTCCTCCAGGATTTCTCTGTATTCTATTTAAAGGAGAGGTTTTCCTCTCCACTGTCACTACATGCATGCTCATACGAGGAGTTACTGTAAAGTCAATGACAGAATGCAGCTGATTGTCTGTTGTCACTACGTGTTTGTCCACATAGTGACAGCAGCAAATCATAAACATTTGTAACATTTACAAATGTTTATGAGATGGATGATAGCATGGATGATAGCACTATCCCAAACAGCAAAACATAGATGAATATTAAACCCAAACATTTACTACTTTAAAAAGGCCACATCAAAAGACACTCATAAACAGAGGCTCGTGGCCATAACAAATCATTTTATAAATGTGTTCTATTCAATAAACAGAAAAACAAGCAAATCTCTTGGAAGGAACAGAATAAAAAAATCTGGCTGCCTATGTGGGTACAAATTAAAACTAATGTTAGGGCTGTAACGATTCCTTGAATGATTTGAGTACCTTGATTATTAAAATTCCTCAAGGAAAATTTATCTGCCTCGAAGCGTTGCTAAATTATGCTTCATTATTTAGCGCACCGTGTTCCACCCAGGTCATTATTTGTGACCTGACTTTCGTCTATGAGTTGTTTTGAAGTGCTAGCATCATGATGTTGAATTTTCCAGCGTTTTATCAGGTTTTGGGGGACAAATAGGCATTGTTAAATTGTGTGGCGCGATGCTTGGAGTACGACAGCTTTTCTGCTGTCATCACCATTTCGGAGCAAACAAGAGAGAGATAGAGACAGAGCGAGAGAGAGAGAGAGAGACAAAGACAGATCTGATTCCTCGATTAATCACAAACAATCTACAGAGTACTCAATTACTAAAATATTATTTTACAACAGCCCTGACTAATATTACATTAAATAATATTAGTTATTATTAATAACTAATGATTATTCATAAATTTTTCTGTCATGATTCTCAGGGTCGGCCCAAGGCATAAGCAAACTCAAAGTGGAAGTGACTTTTTTTTTTATTTGTAATGACTTTTATAAAATCCTAACTTTATAATTGTGTGTTTCTGTTAATATATTAACAAAGACACACAATTATAAAGTTGGGAATTTTTTCTACAATAATATATAATTGATAATGTATGTAGAATTCATTCTTGTATGGACAAAGAGAAAAATAAAAAAAATAAATTGCTCTTGGGTACCC